>NW_026943826.1:1858990-2073990 GCF_035594765.1 Anolis carolinensis | reverse complement strand
AATACCTTTGAGCACAGCGCACACAAAGCCAAGGAAGCCCAGGCATGTCTCAGCCATGAGAGCCTGATAAAGAGCACCCACAACATGGGATCCATACCGTATATACTCGAGTATAAGCCCTTTTTTAGGACTGAAAAAGCTCCCCTCAGCTTATACTTGGGTGAGGGTCCTGTTTGGCTTATATTCAGGTTGGCTTATACTCAAGTATAAATAATAATAATAATAATAATAATAATAATAATAATAATAATAATAATAGATTGAACTTCAAAGATTGAACTTCAAAGACTCTGGCAGAAAGCAGTGCAGGTGGTCCCGGTGGTGATGGGCACACTGGGTGCTGTGCCAAAAGATCTCAGCCAGCATTTGGAAACAAGACATTGAAAAAATTACGATCTGCCAACTGCAAAGAACTGGTGGGATCACAAACCTGCAAAAGGATTGGAAAATGAGCACGCAAAGATACTGTGGGACTTCCAAATCCAGACTGACAAAGTTCTGGAACACAACACACCAGACATCACAGTTGTGGAAAAGAAAAAGATTTGGATCATTGATGTTGCCACCCCAGGTGACAGTCTCATTGACGAAAAACAACAGGAAAAACTCAGCTGCTATCAAGACCTCAAGATTGAACTTCAAAGACTCTGGTAGAAACCAGTGCAGGTGGTCCCGGTGGTGATGGGCACACTGGGCGCCGTGCCAAAAGATCTCAGCCGGTATTTGGAAACAATAGACATTGACAAAATTATGATCTGCCAACTGCAAAAGGCCACCCGACTGGGATCTGCACGCATCATCCAAAAATACATCACATAGTCCTAGACACTTGGGAAGTGTTCGACTTGTGGTTTTGTGATATGAAATCCAGCATATCTATCTTGTTTGCTGTGTCATACAATATAATAATAATAATTATTATTATTATTATTTTATTTTTATACCCCGCCCGAAGGGACTCGGGGCAGCTTACATGGGGCCAAGCCCAGACATCAGACAATATAAAAACATAGCAATAAAACAAGTCAATCAACAATAAAACAAATCATAAAACAAATGAGGTCACATACAATAAATATATTGATTTTCTTTTTCCGTGTCAGGAGCAACCGGAGTTGCTTCTGTAGTGAGAGAATTGGCCATCTGCAAGGACGTTGCCAAGGGGACGCCCAGATGTTTTGATGTTTTACCATCCTTGTGGGAGGCTTCTCTCATGTCCCCACATGGAGCTGGAGCTGATAGAGGGAGCTCATCCACGCTCTCCCCGGGTGGGATTCGAACCTGGCAGAGCTTCAGGTCAGCAACCCAACCTTCAAGTCACGAGGCCTTTATCCCCTAGGCCACCAGAGGCTCCTAATATACTGATAAAATCCTGGGTTGGCTAATATACATGGTATATTTATTATTTTTCTCTATTATTGGTATTACAGTAGAGTCTCACTTATCCAACATAAACGGGCCGACAGAACGTTGGATAAGCAAATATGTTGGATAATAAGGAGGGATTTAGGAAACACCTATTAAACATCAAATTAGGTTATGATTTTACAAATTAAGCACCAAAACATCATGTTATACAACAAATTTGACAGAAAAAGTAGTTCAATACGAAATAATGCTATGTAGTAATTACTGTATTTACGAATTTAGCACCAAAATATTATGATGTATTGAAAACATTGACTACAAAAATGCGTTGGATAATCCAGAATGTTGGATAAGCGAGTGTTGGATAAGTGAGACTCTACTGTATTACATTTATTATTTTACTATTTTTTTTCATGTCAGGAGCAACTTGAGTTGCTTCTGGAGTGAGAGAATTGGCCGCCTGCAAGGACGTTGCCAAGGGGATGTTGCCTGGATGTTTTTACCATCCTTGTGGGAGGCTTCTCTCATGTCCCAGTATGGAGCTGGAGCTGAGAGACGGAGCTCATCCGCGCTCTCCCCGGGTGGGATTCGAACCTGGCAGCCTTCAGGTCAGCAACCCAACCTTCAAGTCGCGAGGCTTTAGTCCACTACGTCACCGGAGGCTCCTATTTTACTATTGTTACTATTACATTTATTTTACTCTATTTTTATTATTATTAATACATTTATTATTTCACTCTATTTTTTACAAAAAGGACACGTAAGCACATTTACATTGAAGAAGATGAGAATAATGATTTAAACAGTCGAACAGTATTATCTTAAATTACAACTTTATGTAAATATTCAAAAACATTTAACCCACTGATGCCTCAATTTATTTCTGAAATTTACCACTCTTGGCTTATACTTGAGTCAATGTTTTCCAACAGTATTATCTTAAATTACAACTTTATGTAAATATTCAAAAACATTTAACCCACTGATGCCTCAATTTATTTCTGAAATTTACCACTCCCGGCTTATACTTGAGTCAATGTTTTCCAACAGTATTATCTTAAATTACAACTTTATGTAAATATTCAAAAACATTTAACCCACTGATGCCTCAATTTATTTCTGAAATTTACCACTCCCGGCTTATACTTGAGTCAATGTTTTCCAACAGTATTATCTTAAATTACAACTTTATGTAAATATTCAAAAACATTTAACCCACTGATGCCTCAATTTATTTCTGAAATTTACCACTCCCGGCTTATACTTGAGTCAATGTTTTCCAACAGTATTATCTTAAATTACAACTTTATGTAAATATTCAAAAACATTTAACCCACTGATGTCTCAATTTATTTCTGAAATTTACCACTCTTGGCTTATACTTGAGTCAATGTTTTCCAACAGTATTATCTTAAATTACAACTTTATGTAAATATTCAAAAACATTTAACCCACTGATGCCTCAATTTATTTCTGAAATTTACCACTCTTGGCTTATACTTGAGTCAATGTTTTCCAACAGTATTATCTTAAATTACAACTTTATGTAAATATTCAAAAACATTTAACCCACTGATGCCTCAATTTATTTCTGAAATTTACCACTCCCGGCTTATACTTGAGTCAATGTTTTCCAACAGTATTATCTTAAATTACAACTTTATGTAAATATTCAAAAACATTTAACCCACTGATGCCTCAATTTATTTCTGAAATTTACCACTCTTGGCTTATACTTGAGTCAATGATTTCCCAGTTTTTTTGTGGTAAAATTAGGTGCCTCGGCTTATATATATGGGTCAGCTTATACTTGAGTATATACGGTAACTTGCAGAGACCCTCAACCGGCACAGAATGAGAGATACTGTAGGATGGTATTTGTTTCCAGGCTCTGGCAACAGCTGTATTTTATATCTGCAGAAAATGGGGAATCAGCCACGGTTGGCTTCTTCCCGTGGCCTGTGGTCACAGAGACAGCTTGGAGCGAAACCTGAAATTATCCCGTCATTTGACAGATGGCAATCTGAGCGTCTTATTTTTCTCAAGCCTTTGACGGTGCAGAAATCACGCCTGCCTGCCGTCCCTCCGTGTTGGCCTCCTCCCATCCCCACCCAAGGACGGTGACCTTTGAGGCGGCCTAATCCAAGTATTAACTACACAAAGGTGGCTTTTAAGATAATTACAAGACGGCGACGCCTGTTTATTCCGGCAGCCCCCGCTGCATCTGGGGCTCTCACTGAAGCACCAAATTAAATGGAGAGGGAAGGCGATGCTTTAATTTTAGTGGCAACGTTCGATTCCATTAAGGTCTGGCTCGAACGCAAGCAACCGTCTGCTCGAGCAAAAACTCTCACAGTTGGAAACAGCGTTGCTGTCATTTTCCCCATTTGACGGAGATGCCTCCTTACGCCAGAGCAGATCTTTAGTCCAAAATTCCAAATTTATTTAATGAGATCTTTAGTCTATCTCTGCTTGTGGTGGCTTCCAGGCTTTTTGATGGACTTCCTTAGTGTCCTGTTTTGTCTTTCAAGAACAGCCTTAAAACATTGTGGTAGGTAAATGAAAACTGCTTTACTTCAGCAAAACATAAAGTACAGCTCACTCAGTGGAATAATGCAAAAGGAAGCGAGGAAGTCTTAGAGCAAGCACAGTTCTTAAGTCTGTGATAAATCCCCAAATCAAATAGCAGTCTTACTTCAGACAAAGAAACAGCGATAAATACTTAGGAGCAGTTTCCCAGATGCAGACTCGAAGCAGGCACAAGGGGAGCGAAGGCTTAGGCATGAGAGTCAGTTTGTTACCAGCAAGAGCTGGCTGCACCTGCTTCTGCTTTATAATCCTGAGTCCCGTCACAGTTCCTAATTACTCAGCTGCATTTCTGGCAGCTATTCTCTGCTCTGTTTCCTTTCGTCTCTCCTGAAATGTGGGTACTTGCAAAATCTCTTCCACAGATTCCAACTGCCCCTCTGATTCATGAACACTTTCCTGCTCCCCTTCCTCTTCTGAAGAGGAGGAATCCCTAACACTCAGCCACATCTGGACATGCCAAATTATAAGCAAAGGTAAAGGTTTCTCCTGACGTTAAGTCCAGCCGTGTCCGACTCTGGGGTTTGGTGCTCATCTCCATTTCTAAGCCAAAGAGCCAGCGTTGTCCGTATTATTATTATTAGCTACATTTATATGCCGCCCTTCTCACCCCGAAGGGGACTCAGAGCGGCTTACAAATTAAATTTACATACAATATTATATTAGTATAGTACAATACTGGTAACAAATTACTATATTGTACTGTATCAACATATTGTAATATTACTAGTAATATTACATGTAAAATATGATATATAATTAATATTATTATATTGTATTATTAGTATTATATCGTATTACAATATAATATTATGAATATTATATGTATATACAATATGTTATAATTATTACAAATTATTGTAAATTATATTGTATATATATATTTATATATAAACACACACACACATATATGTGTGTGTGTGTGTGTATATCTATATCTATATACATACATACATACATATATATATATATATATATAAAACTAGCATAGCATAATAATAATAATAATTTTATTTTTGTACCCCGCCACCATCTCCCCAGAGGGACTTGGGGCGGCTTACAGATATAAAACCAACATACAATTATGTTGGTTGCAGATTGATTCTCATCAGACGGCAGCTATACTGCCTGACGCTCCCACATGTGCAAATGAATTAAAAAATTGGCAGAAGTAAGGCCGAGACGAAGACAAAAAGCAGCCCAAACAGATGGCACAAGGACCCAAAGAGGCACGTAATGTCACCTCCAAGGTCATGTGGCCATTGGCATGACTGCATTTAGTGCCATTACCTTCCAGCCAGAGTGGTACCTATTGATCTACTCACATTTGCACATTTTTGAACTGCTGGGTTGGCAGAAGGTAGGGCTAACGCAACCTTTCAGTCCACAAGTTCAGCAGCTCACCGCTTTAATACGCTGCACCATTTTTAGGGCTAAAAAAGCTCCCCTCGAGTGAGGGTCCTGGCTAGCTTATATTCAGGTCAGCTTATACTCGAGTATATAGGTCAGGGGTCCTCAAACTTTTTAAGCTGAGGGCCGGTCCACAATCCTTCAGACTGTTGAGAGGCCGGATTATCATTTGAAAAAAAAATACAAACAAATTCCGATGCACACTGCACATGTCTTATTTGTAGTGTAAAAACAACAACAAGAAGAAGAACAATGAAAGAACAATACAATATTTAAAAATAAAAACAATTTTAACCAACATACATTTATCAGGATTTCAATGGGAAGTGTGGTCCTGCTTCTGGCCAATGAGATAGTCAAGTTAATTAGGATTGTTGTTGTTGTTGTTGTTGTTGTTGTGTGCCTTTCAGACTTTGGGCGAGCCTAAGTCTAAAATTTATTTATTTATATATTTAAAAACATTTAGCCTACTGATGCCTCAATTAATCTAATCCTATTAATATCTATTTTTATTTTTGGAATTTACCAGTAGCTGTTGCATTTCCCACCCTCGTCTTATACTTGAGTCAATAAGTTTTCCCAGTTTTTGTGGTAAAATTAGGTGCCTCGGCTTGTATTCAGGTCGGCTAATACTCGAGTATATACAGTAATATCCCTAATTTAGACACTGGTGACTGGGTAGTCCCTCCATTCCATACTGCAACTGTTACCCAGTCTACTTTTACAACCTCTCCGTTTTAATCCATGTTTTTATTAGTTTTTGTCATTTGTTTTTATTGGCTAATGTTTAAATTTGTATAATTGTGCATGTCTTTGGTCTATTATTGTGTTTTATATTGCTATTGTTTTTATTCAGGCTTGGCCTCATGTAAGCCGCCCTGAGTCCCCTTTGGGGAGATAGAGGCGGGGTATAAAAATAGAGTTGTTGTTATTATTATTATTATTATTATTATTATTATTATTATTATTATGACACAGCAAACAAGATAGACATGCTGGATTTCGTATCACAAAATCACAAGTCAAACACTTCCCAAGTGTCTAGGACTGTGTGATGTATTTTCAGATGATGCGCGCAGATCCCAGTAGGGTGGCCTTTTGCAGCTGGCAGATCGTAATTTTGTCAATGTCTATTGTTTCTAAATGCTGGCTGAGATCTTTTGGTGTGCCCATCACCACCGGGACCACCTGTACTGGTTTCTGCCAGAGTCTATGAAGTTCAGTCTTGAGGTCCTGATAGCGGCTGAGTTTTTCCTGTTGTTTTTCGTCAATGCGACTGTCACCTGGGATGGTGACATCAATGATCCAAACCTTTTTCTTTTCCACAACTGTGATGTCTGGTGTGTTGTTTTCCAGAACTTTGTCAGTCTGGATTCGGAAGTCCCACAGTATCTTTGTGTGCTCATTTTCCAAGATTTTTGCTGGTTTGTGATCCCACCAGTTCTTTGCTGCTGGAAGGTGGTACTTGAGGCATAGGTTCCAATGAATCATTTGGGCCACATAGTTGTGCCTCTGTTTGTAGTCTGTCTGTGCAATTTTCTTACAGCAGCTGAGGATGTGATCAATGGTTTTGTCGGTTTCCTTGCACAGTCTGCATTTTGGGTCATCAGCTGATTTTTCGATCTTGGCCTGAATTGCCTTTGTTCTGATGGCTTGCTCCTGGGATGCAAGGATCAGGCCTTCTGTCTCCTTCTTCAGGGTCCCATTCGTGAGCCAGAGCCAGGTCTTCTCCTTATCAGCTTTTCCTTCAATTTTGTCAAGGAACTTTCCATGCAATGTTTTGTTGTACCAGCTGTCAGCTCTAGTTTGTAGTGCGGTTTTCTTGTACTGTTTTTTTGGGTATTATTATATTATTATTCTCCCTAATTCTGCCCAGAAATGGAAATACAATTTCTCCTAACGGAGGGAAGGTTGGGGAGAGATTTCATGGGCATGGTAGGCAGACATCCAAACAATGCTAATGCCTTGGAGGTGAGCAAGTACCTTGTAAGCGCTGGAACATGAGGAGCGGTAATTACGTTCGCCTCGAGGGGGGAAAATCCCAACAACAACTTGCTGTTGGATCCACAGTAAACACATCCCACTTAGCAATAGAAAAAGTCAAAGCTGACTCTGTTTCCAAGTTTTCTAAGAGCAAAACTCCTCTCTGCTGAAGTTTACACAGAAGAAGCGTCAGGCACATGCCGGGGTTGTGGTTCTTGGCTGCATTTCCCCCAGTTCTGCTTTGAAATCGAATAGGGATACACCCCATAATACGCTCCTGGGCAGGATTTGCAATTCATTACTGCCTGTCGCGGTTCTATTTGTATACTTGTTGTGCTCCAGCTACCTTAAGAGGGACGGCTTTGCAAAGAAAACAACACAAAGGAAAGAAATACAGCCAGGCCACTCCGTATTTGCAGCTTTGAATACACTATGAACCGCGAAGTAGTGAGGGAACACTGTAACACGATTTTTGTTCCTGGGTTACAAATGTCATTTCCTAATTGGTCCCATCATAAAAACATGGGAAAAGTTTAGCGAACTCCAAAAACGTTGTTGTTGCAGGACATCGTACAGCACATTTTGCTCTAGTTTTTCAATGAGTATCTCATCAAGTCTCAACCCATTCAGCCTTGTTTGTGGCAGCCACAAAAGAATTTTCTGGAGTTGAACAACTACAGTAGTCTCTCACATATCCAACATAAATGGGCCGGCAGAACGTTGGATAAGCGAATATGTTGGATAACAAGGAGAGGTTAAGGAGAAGCAAGCCTATTAAACATCAAATTAGGTTGTGATTTTACAAATTAAGCACCAAAACATGTTATACAACAAATTGGACAGAAAAAGTAGTTCAATACGCAGTAACGCTACGTAGTAATTGAGTTCTGTTATTGATGTTTTAAAGATGTTTTTAAGATGTTTTTAAATTGTTGATTTTAGCCGGTTCTTGTAAGCCGCCCCGAGCCCTAGGGGAGTGGCGGCATATAAGTTTGAAAAATAAATAAATAACTGTATTTACGAATTTAGCACCAAAATATCACGATATATTGAAAACATTGACTACAAAAATGTGTTAGATAATCCAGAACGTTGGATAAGCGAACGTTGGATAAGTGAGACTCTACTGTACTTTCAAAATAAGGACTGCACAATTAAACAGGGCCCGGGCTGTGGCGCAGGCGGGAGAGCAAGCCAGCTGCAATTAACTGCAATGAATCACTCTGACCAAGAGGTCATGAGTTCGAGGCCGCTCGGAGCCAATGTTTGTTTGTCTTTGTTCTATGTTAAAAAGCATTGAATGTTTGCCTATATGTGTCATGTGATCCGCCCTGAGTCCCTTTCGAGGTGAGAAGGGCGGAATATAAATGCTGTAAATAAATAAATAAATAAATAAATAAATATAACACTTAAAAAAGAACATAATTTTTTTCCAAATCTCATTACATAGTGTTATTCATATATTTGAGGACCATGTTCTCTGTAGGAATTCCTAGGCCAGGGGTCCCCAAACTATGGCCCACGGGCCACATGTGGCCCATCGAAGCCATTTATCTGGCCCCCACGGCACAAAGGCAGAATGGGGTCGGGCTAAATGGCCCAAGGGGTCTCTTCCAACCATTATTATTATTATTATTATTATTATTATTATTATTATTATTATTATCATTAAACATTGAGGCTGGGAGGCCATCAGTCAGGGGTATTTTGCTTGTGCTTTTGGTGCACAAAGGCAGAAGGGGTTGAACTAAATGGCCCAAGGGGTGTCTTCCAACCCTCTTTATTATTATTATTATTATTATTAGGAGCCTCCGGTGGCCTAAGGGATAAAAGCCTCATGACTTGAAGGTTGGGTTGCTGACCTGAAAGCTGCCAGGTTCGAATCCCACCCAGGGAGAGCGCGGATGAGCTCCCTCTCTCAGCTCCAGCTCCATGGGGGGACATGAGAGGAGCCTCCCACAAGGATGGTAAAACATCAAAACATCCGGGCAACGTCCCCTGGGCAACGTCCTTGCAGATGGCCAATTCTCTCACTCCAGAAGCAACTCCGGTTGCTCCTGACATGAAAAAAAAAATTATTATTATTATTGCTCAGCCAAGTATGGTCCGGCCCTCCAATGATCTGAGGGATCATGAACTGTCCCCCAGTTTAAAAAGTTTGGGGACCCCTGTCCTAGCCCCTCCAAGGCAAATCTTTTATTGGAACACATTGGAAACACTGTCAAGAGGCTCTCCATCGATATTTACAACCCAGAAGTCAGAGTGAGATGTTGGAAAAGGCCTTGGAAGGGTAAATTATCCCAAGAGCACACTGCAAATGGCATGCTGTTTTCCCAAATGTTGAAAACGAGGCAATGGTAGTTGGTCCCTTGAGGAGCCCCGCTCCCTACCATGCGTTTGCTCCAAGAGTTGCCAAGCGGGACCACGTGCACCCAAAACTCCTTCCTGACGTCCGTCCGTCCGTCCATTGAAGGGCAAACTGTAGCCCGCCGCCTCAGAACTGGGAGGAAAGCCAGTTCTGCCTTCAATGGAGTGGAACCAAACCCAGAAGGGAACAGAGGAAAGCAACAGAGGAGAACAGCTCGACGGCGGCTGCTTGTCTGGGGGAACTGTTCTGGAGCCACATCCTGTCAAAGAACATGCTTATGGTGGGTGGCTACTACCAGTAAGTCATGATACGCAGAGGGAGGAGAAAGGGGAGCAGCTGAAGAAAGGACTAAATAGAATAGACTTATGTAGAGGTTGCTCAAGCATATCTCTAACTCAATCTCATGCACAAGGCAAGCGCAGGTTTGAGGTCCAAAGTTATGGATGTTGATATGAACCGTGGACAAAGTGAGGCTCATTTCGCAAAGAATGGAAAGCACCAATCTATACACATAATAAAAGTGAAAATATGTATGTGTGTGGCTGAGATGTCCACTCACACAGACAGGCTCCCACTTCCACAAATAGCTATATGTCCCACTATTCAGGAGACACCAATGGTCCTCCTTCCAATGACATAGCACAGGGGTCCCCAAACTTTTTAAACAGGGGGCCAGTTAACGATCCTTCGGACCATTGGAGAGCCGGACTATAGTTGGCCACCAAGCAATACTAATAATAACGATAATAATAATAATAATAATTTACAATAACAATAGACATTGACAAAATTACGATCTGTCAACTGCAAAATGCCACCCTACTGGGATCTGCACGCATCATCCTAAAATACATCACACAGTCCTAAACGCTTGGGAAGTGTTCGACTTGTGATTTTGTGATGCGAAATCCAGCATATCTATCCTGTTTGCTGTGTCATACAATAAAATAAACAACAACAACAACAACAACAATAATAATAATAATAATAATAATGAGGGTTGGAAGAGATCCTTTGGGCCATTGAGTCCAATTCCCTTCTGCCTTTGAGCACCAAAAGCACAAGCAAAGCACCCCTGACAGATGGCCTCCCAGCCTCAATGATGATATTAATAATAATAACAATAATAATAAGGCTTTCGAATAACAATTAGCAGCACTAATTATTATTACAGTAGAGTCTCACTTATCCAACACTCGCTTATCCAATGTTCTGGATTATCCAATGCATTTTTGTAGTCAATGTTTTCAATATATCGTGATATTTTGGTGCTAAATTCATAAATACAGTAATTATTACATAGCATTACTGCGTATTGAACTACTTTTTCTGCCAAATTTGTTGTCTAACATGATGTTTTGGTGCTTCATTTGTAAAATCATAACCTAATTTGATGTTTAATAGGCTTTTCCTTAATGCCTCCTTATTATCCAACATATTTGCTTATCCAACATTCTGCCGGCCCGTTTATGTTGGATAAGTGAGACTCTACTGTATGTATGCTGGAACTCAATTGACATACTCAGTCTTTTAGACTCGGAACATGCCCATCTGTATTTTATAAGTGTTTTTATGAATGTCTGATGTGATTTAATAACTTTTTAATTGATTCACAATGTATTGTACAATTTATATATGTGTTTTATTGTAAGTCCCCTATTGGGTGAGAAGGGCGGGATATAAATATTGTAATTAATAATTAATAATAATAATAGTTGGAAGAGAAGAAGAGACCCCTTGGGTCATTTAGCCCAACCCCCTTCTGCCTTTGTGCCATGGGGGCCAGATAAATGGCTTCGATGGGCCGCATGTGGCCCCCGGGCTGTAGTTTGGGGACCCCTGCTATAAAGCATCAGTCACTGTCAATACAAACATTAGCAGAAGAAACCCTAAACTGAGCTGAATCCCTGCAACCCAAGACAATACACAAGGCTGGCATTGTGTGCCAACTCTTCACCCGACCCTACACAGGTATGAAAAAATGAGTGTGATCCTCAGCAGACCACAACAAGGTTCTCCTTCTTACCACTGACATGGGCAATTTCTGCTCCAAAGAGAGAAAGAATCACTTTGCAAAGTGTTATGTCAACTCCTTTCATAGGATCCGAGTCCTCCTGGAAAACAATTAGCAGCAAAGCTTATGAACCCTCTGCGGTGGAGAAAGAAAAGAAAAAGAAAGCCATTCTTTGCTTTCTGTAGCAAACCGGAGTTATTATAACTGGAGGTAAAAAACAGGATTCTTTTGGCTCCCTCTTTTGAAAGAGGTAATTATTTTGGCAATCTGCAGAGCAGAGGATTAGCTCGCTGAAAAGAGCTCCAGGGTGCAAGATAATTAAATACAGCACTCATGTTTTAAAGAGCATTTCCTTGCAGGAGCAATATCTATATCGCCACATTGTAAACTACCTGTCAGACGAGCGGCATTACATTAATACGCAAATGTCTGCTGAATGTTAAGCAACATTTCAATATGTTAAAAAAGGGAGCCCGATAAGGGACGGAGCGCGCTGTACACAGCTCTGGCCATTTCAAAGAAGTGGGTTCCGTGAGACGTGGAAAATAACACCTGAAACAAAAGGCACACCTACATCTTACACTGCTGGGTTAGTGCAGTCTGGCATCACTTTAACTCCCATGGTTCAAGTATGGACTCATGGAGCTGTAGTCTAACAAGGCCCTTCGCCTTCTTGTGCCATACTACAACTCCCAGGAGCAACGGCAGTGTTGTAGATCCACCCTCAGAGTCAATCTGAAGGCCCATGAAGCATAAACATGGCGTAATATTTACGGCAAGGGTGGGGAACATTCAGATTTCCAGGTGTTTGCGGACTGCCATTGGCAAACCATTTCCTTAGTTCCTTGGAAGCATGAAGAATAGTTTGATTAAATAAATAACCTTAGCCTTGGAAATCAATTGAAAATGGTCTCCTTGGTGTTAGAAGGAATCAGTAGCTGCGAAAAAACACAGAGCCCATTTGATTTTGACCAAATGGGAGCTTCAAAGGAAGAGAGAAGGTTCAAATGGCATATTGATATATTGAATGAATAGCTGTGCCCGGCCACGCGTTGCTGTGGCGAAGTATGGTGGTATGGGAAATAAAGTATTGTGGAATTGGTGGTAGTTAGGGTAAAGGGTAAAAGTGTGGAGTCCAGATAATCCAGTTAAAGCAGATAATATAAGATTATATGGGTTATACAGCTGTGTGGAAGGGCCTTGAGTCTACACTGCCATCTAATCCAGTTAAAATCTGATAATCTGTATTTTATAGGCAACGTGGAAGAGGTCTAAGTGAGGCCTAACTCTGCCTGTCCCCTGGGTAAGTGGGTTGCTAGGAGACCAAGTGGGCGGAGCTTAGCCTTCTAACTGGCAGCAATTGGATAAAAACAATTATTCCTCTCCATCTAATTAGGACTTTATTTTTCTTTTCTTTTTGTTGTATCAACCTAGAGGCATGGATGATGGGTTGTGTTGTTAATTTTCGAGGTTGTGGGGTGTTTAGTTTTGTTGTTTTGGCGGTCGCCAGGATTCCATCGCTCTTTTATATACAGTAGAGTCTCACTTATCCAAGTCTCGCTTATCCAAGTTTCTGGATTATCCAAGCCATTTTTGTAGTCAATGTTTTCAATGTATAGTGATATTTTGGTGCTAAATTTTTAAATACAGTAATTACAACATACCATTACTGCGTACTGAACTGCTTTTTCTGTCAAATTTGTTGTAAAACATGTTGTGGTGCTTAATTTGTAAAATCATAACCTAATTTGATGTTTAAGGCTTTTCCTTAATCCCTCCTTATTATCCAACATATTTGCTTATCCAAGCTTCTGCCGGCCCGTTTAGATTGGGTAAGTGAGACTCTACTGTATATAGATTGTAATTGGGAAATTGAGGGAAATAGGGAAATTGCTTTCCTGAAATGTTTTGATAAGCATCTGATCAAAGTGCAAAGACAAGAAGGGGCATGAAGTGAGAGAAATCTACATATAGGAAGGGAAATCCACTGATAGGGACAAGGAACCCCTGATTTAATCTGAGTAATAAATAGCAATAGTATGAAGAAAAGTTTGATTAAATGAATAGCCTTAGCCTTGGAAATCAATTGAAGATAATCTTTTTGGTGTTAGAAGGAATCAATTGAGGAAGTCTGCTACGAGAAAACACAGAGCCCAACAAAAAAAACCATCGCCTCCCGTATCTATGCAATCAAAAACAATTGAAAGGAAAAGCCAGGACCATAAAGGAAGGAGAAACAGTCTTAAGATATAGGAAAGTTCAAACAAAGATGGTATTTTGATTAAATGGGTGCTTCAAAGGAAAAGAAATGCTTCTAATGGCATATTGATAAACTGAATGATTCTAATCGGGAAATTGAGGGGAAATTTGCTTTCCTGAACTGTTTTGATAAGCATCTGATCAAAGTGCAAAGACAAGAAGGGGGATGAAGTGAGAGGAATCTACCTTTAGGAAGGGAAATCCTCTCCTGGAAGTGTTATTATCATGGGTTAAACGGGTCTCCAATGAAGCTTTTGGGAGCCCCGGTGGCGAAGTGTGTTAAAGCACTGAGCTGCTGAACTTGTAGACCGAAAGGTCACAGGTTCAAATCCCGGGAGCGGAATGAGCGCCCGCTGTTAGCTCCAGCTTCTGCCAACCTAGCAGTTCGAAAACATGCAAATGTGAGTAGATTAATAGGTACTGCTCCAGCAGGAAGGTAACAGCGCTCCATGCAGTCATGCCACTGGCCACATGACCTTGGAGGTGTCTACGGACAACGCCGGCTCTTTGGCTTAGAAATGGAGATGAGCCCCAACCCTCAGAGTCAGACATGACTGGACTTAACGTCAGGGGGAACCTTTACCTTTAATGAAGCTTTATCGCCATCCTTGTTTCCACAACAAGCCACATTTCTCAAAATCCAATTATAAAAGGGACAGAAAATGAGGAAAAATCTTCTGAACAGAGGCACAGATAGCAAAGCAAACACCACAGGAATGTTACCACTTCCCTATATGATCAAAGCTAAAAATGTCTATATTTAGCTGAAGTTACATTTTAAATTGTCGCTGTTCTGACTTACAAAGTTAGCCCAAGAACAAACCTATAGAACCTCTTTTGTTCCTAACTTGGGGACTGTCTGTATCTGTAAAGGCTTGCTGAGCATCTCTGGATAAAAAGGGGTCGGGAAAAGATAGCTTTTTGGTTGCAGTTAACGTCATACTTTGGGCCTCTTCTCAAACCTACAGAAACTCTCTTGTTCCTAACTTGAGGACTGTCTATACCAGGGGTCCCCAAATTTTTTAAACAGGGGGCCAGTTCACGATCCTTCGGACCGTTGGAGGGCCGGACTATAGTTGGCCACCGAGCAATAATAATAATAACAACAACAACAACAATAAAGAGAGTTGGAAGAGATCCTTTGGGCCATTGAGTCCAATCCCCTTCTGCCTTTGTACAAGCAAAGCACCCCTGACAGATAGCCACCCAGCCTCAATGTTAATAATAATGATAATAATAATGATAATGATGATAATAATAATAATAATAATACAGGGTTTTGGAACACAATACTCCTGAACTCACAATCGTGTTAAAAAACCAAGTATGGATTGTCGATGTTGCAATCCCAGGTGACAGCAGGATTGAGGAGAAACAACTGGAAAAGCTGACACGATATGAGGATTTAAAGATCGAATTACAAAGACTCTGGCACAAGCCAGTCAAGGTGGTCCCAGTGGTGATCAG
Source organism: Anolis carolinensis (assembly GCF_035594765.1). Lineage (NCBI taxonomy): Eukaryota > Metazoa > Chordata > Lepidosauria > Squamata > Anolidae > Anolis > Anolis carolinensis. The sequence goes on along the minus strand of NW_026943826.1, from coordinate 2,058,535 downwards.
CACACTGGGTTCAGTGCCTAAAGGCCTTGGCCTGCACTTAAACACAATCGGTGCTGCCAAAATTACCATCTGCCAGCTGCAGAAGGCCACCTTGCTGGGATCTGCACGCATTATTCACCAATACATCACACAGTCCTAGACACTTGGGAAGTGATCCAGTACAACAGCCAGAAGAGTGTCTGCTGTGGACTCATCTTGTTGTGTTTCAAATAATAATAATAATAATAATAATAATAATAATAATAATAATAATAAGGGTTGTAAGAGAAGAAGAGACCCCTTGTGACATGGGGTCCCCCTTCTGCCCTTGTGACATGGGGGCCGGATAAATGGCTTTGATGGTCCGCATACGGCCCCCGGGCTTTAGTTTGGGGACCCCTGGTCTATATGGTGAAAGGTCTTACCTGGCTATCAATGTTAACTCCTACCCGGCTTTATCTTGGGTTGTATGATGAAGATCTTTCACAATCACACAAATACTGAACAAAGCTTTATAACACAAGAGAAAAAAGAAACATTCCTGTAGGAACCGGGCTAATGCTAAACCTCTTCCCGGCTTTGGCCTCTTTCCCTGGCATTACATCAGTCAGGTATGGGAGCTTGAGAGCCTTGCAAAGGCAGAGAACTAAACAAATGAAATAAAGATAAAATATCGAAAGCATCGCAGCCCCGATGCCATTTTGAATGCGGAGGAATTTGCTGGCAGACACCATGACCTCATTCCCTTGTTTTTAGGGAGACTTTCGCAGGTCAGGAGTCGGCATTCTCCATAAATCAACACGGCCTCTAAAGCACAAGGAGGGGGAAAAGAAAGGGGGAGGAAAGCCATTTGTGAGGAAAACCTATACTCTTCTTGGAAACAAAGCAAACCTAGTGAGTCTGGAGCCAAAAGGAGTTAGCCATATCAAGAGGCGATAGTTAAGATTTACAACAGAACTGCTGTCACGCAGCAGATAAAGAGAAGAAAGGCATGCGTGATATACAAGAAGCCCTCAAGCAATTTCTTCCCAGGGATCTTTCAATATGAACAAGGCTTAGAAGTCAGCATCCATCTTTCATTTATGCGACAGAAGGGACAGCTGGAATGGAGTTATAACGCCAACTACGCACATATGTTTTGAACATTGGGTTGGAAACGCAGAGAACGAGCAAAGGAAGTCAGGCCCAAAGAAACAACACTAATGATAATAATAATAAAATAATAATAATAATAATAATAATAATAATAATAATAAGAAAATAAGAAAATCGCACAGACAGACTACAAACAGAGGCACAACTATGTGGCCCAAATGATTCATTGGAACTTATGCCTCAAGTACCACCTCCCAGCAGTAAAGAACTGGTGGGATCACAAACCAGCAAAAGTATTGGAAAATGAGCACGCAAAGATACTGTGGGACTTCCGAATCCAGACTGACAAAGTTCTGGAACACAACACACCAGATATCACAGTTGTGGAAAAGAAAAAGGTTTGGATCATTGATGTCACCATCCCAGGTGACAGTCGCATTGACGAAAAAAAACAGGAAAAACTCAGCCACTATCAGGACCTCAAGACTGAACTTCAAAGACTCTGGCAGAAACCAGTGCAGGTGGTCCCGGTGGTGATGGGCACATTGGGTGCCATGCCAAAAGATCTCAGCCGGCATTTGGAAACAATAGACATTGATAAAATCACGATCTTCCAACTGCAAAAGGCCACCCTACTGGGATCTGCACGCATCATCAGAAAATACATCACACAGTCCTAGACACTTGGGAAGTGTTCGACTTGTGATTTTGTGATACGAAATCCAGCATATCTATCTTGTTTGCTGTGTCATAATAAAATAATAATAATAATTTTATTTTTGTATCCTGCCCCATCTCCCCAAAGGGACTTGGGGTGGCTCACATGGGGACCAAGCCCGGTACAGCATAAAATACAGTATCAAATGCGTTTAAAACAATGAATGTATAAAACAAGCATATAAAAACAATAAAACATAGTGAACAATCAACCAGTAAATGAGGCACTGTTAGAATATTCAAAATGGAGTCAGGCAATCTCTATATATAAAAATGTAATGTGTGTTTTACTATGGAGTAAACAACAAGGCCACTGAACCAAATCACACCAAATTTGGCCACAAAAGACAGTCATCCAAAATAAGTCTTTCAAACAAAAAAACCTAGAAAAATAGAGTACCAAGAAAAGCCGTTTTTCCCTAGCTGCCTGTTAGAAGGGTAGGCCCAGCCCATTTCATCTCCTGTCTAGCGTTTTTATATTCAGTATGATCACAAAAGGCTCCAGCCAACAAGATGTCAAAACCAGAAGGAGGTCTCAACACTTGAACACGATCTTGAGCTCTATTTGGACACGGAACTGATCCCTCCATGTGTTGCATAGCATTTGAAATGCATTGAAGCAATACAATACACTAGGTTTGCTATAGTAGAGTCCCTGCCCATTGTGCAAAATTATATTAGACTTAATTACAGGGAAGCGTATGTCTCAGTTTAATTTGTTTTAATTATAACTACCAGGTGGAGATGTTATTGGAAAACTTAAATTATGCTTTAGTAGTTTTCTTCCCCCCAGGAATACTAGCTGTAACTGTGAAGGATGGTGACGTCCATGAATTATAAGTGTTTTACATATAGGCTTTTATCAAGGCAGATCTATAATGAAAGGAAGAGTCATGTACTCAGCCCTGGAGCTCACTTGGACACAATCTGCTTTGTCTTCCGAAAACCAAAAAGAAAGGCAACCTTTCACATGTGTGAAATGCTAACTTCCTTCCGAGGTGAATCACCAAACCCTGCGGGAAACGAAAAGTTGCACAGAAGCAAGGAAACGGCAAAAACAACTGGCAGTGTCCCCATGCAGCCTAAGAAATAAAGCAGCTGCTCCGCTTCATTCTTATTTTGGCTGCAAGGCACACCAGCGCCCGGGCTTCTCCGTTTTCCATCTATTTCAGCCTATGATTACGCAGAATGAGGAGCCAGAAATATCTGGGCCGAGGTTTCTATTTTGACCAAAGTCTCAGGATCCTTTTTGAAGAGGAGTTTAAGAGCCGGTTTGCTCAGGGCCCATCCACACGGCCATATATCCCAGAATATCAAGGCAGAAAATCTCACAATATCTGCCTCGAACTGGGTTATCTGAGTCCACACTGCCATATATTCCAACTCAAAGCAGATAATGTGGGATTTTATTCAGCTATGTGGAAAGGGCCTCGGCTGAGCCTGACCTTAGGGACAAAAGCAAGATTGGGGAGCAAAACATTCAAGGGACAGAAAGGAAGGAAGGAAGGAAGGAAGGAAGGAAGGAAGGAAGGAAGGAAGGGAGGGAGGGAAAGAAGGAAGGAAGGAAGGAAGGAAGGAAGGAAGGAAGGAAGGAAGGAAGGAAGGAAGGAAGGAGAGAGGGAAGGAGCAAGGGAAAGAAGGAAGGAAGGAAGGAAGGAAGGAAGGAAGGAAGGAAGGAAGGAAGGAAGGAAGGAAGGAGAGAGGTAAGGAGCAAGGGAAAGAAGGAAGGAAGGAAAGAAGGAAGGAAGGAAGGAAGGAAGGAAGGAAGGAAGGAAGGAAGGAAGGAAGGAAGGAAGGGAGGAAGGGAGGAGGAAGGTATGGAGGGAAGGAGCGAGGGAAAGAAGGAAGGAAGGAAGGGAGGGAGGTATGGAGGGAAGGAGCGAGGGAGGGAGGGAAAGAAGGAAGAAAGAAAGGAGGGAGGTATGGAGGGAAGGAGGAAGGTAGTGAGGGAAAGGAAGGAAGGAAGGAAGGAAGGAAGGAAGGAAGGAAGGAAGGAAGGAAGGAAGGAAAGAAAAAGGAAGGAAAGAAAGAAAGAAAAAGGAAGGAAGGAAGGAGGGAAGGAGAGAGGGAGCGTGGAAAAGGAAGGAAGGAAGGAAGGAAGGAAGGAAGGAAGGAAGGAAGGAAGGAAGGAAGGAAGGAGAGAGAGAGGGAAGAGAGAGGGAAGAGAAGAGAAGGGAAGGGAGGAAAGAAAGGCCCCTCAGGAATGTTCCAAATTAAACCATGTTTTTCTGAACTGACCACATCTCTGACAGGAAGTCACAGAAGAAGAAATGATGGATATGTCTGAGCAGATTGGCTGGAAAATTCAATAAAGGAGTAGGAAAAGATGTTTTTTGTGTGTGTTAGGGCAGGATGACACTGGCATCTTAGACCTACTATTTCTAGTCCTACCTGTAAGTCAGAACCTGGTACAGCGTAATTTGAATTATTATCGCCCTAACATTTTCCCTTTGGGTCCACGGAGACAACCTTCACTGTAAAAACATGTCAAGGGTTACAGTTTGTAACGTCTAGTCTTCCTTTGGAAAGCCTTGGCTGGCACTTGGGGAGATTATCAGTAGCAGAGGTTGACATCATATGCAAGGCTATCTTTGTGACTGCCGATTACAGCCCTACTGGGAGATAAGCACAAGAATGTCAGATAAGGAGGAATATGGGAGAAGCAGGGAGTGTCCGACCAAAGGAAGATCAGAAGCAATTCTCTGGAATAGTTATCTTTATGGTCATGAATGAGCCTGGGTTCCCTTAGATCCTTTAAACCTCTCACCTGTGGTGGGAATGAACCAAGCAAATGCAGTCATCCCGCTACAGCAGTGGTTCCCAACCAGTGGCCCATGGACCACCCGTGGTCCACAAGAACTAAAATATGGTCCACAGCCTCACCATTACTACACCGTTGCAACAAGAGCAAATGGTCTCATGAAACTCTCTTTTAATGCCGAGGCTTATTAAATATGGCTTTCTGTGGGCAAGCAGATGTGACTACTGGATGGCATATGTTCTGTATCAGAAACTAGAGCTGATGTGATCTATCCAATGCAATTTTCTGAATCAGCAACCCAAATAACCAAACCAAAACTGATTCATAACCCTTTTGGTACTCATGTTGGAGAGTGGTCCCTAGTAAAAAGAAAAAAAAAGAAAAAAAGAAAGAAGGTTGGGAACCACTGGTCTACATGACAACAATGGAAAAACCATGACTAGCCTTAGAGAACCCCTCTCTAGGAATTTCTAGGTCTTCCAGCACGACTCTATGGCAGACTTCATGGGAACCAAGCCACCAAATCCCACACAAAGGCCTAGAGATAAATAACATCTCTATATATATATAAAAAGGTAATGGAATCACGGCACCCGACAAAACAACTAAATTAAACACCCCACAACCTCAAAAATTGACAGCACAACCTCTCATCCACGCCTCTACATTCATACAACAAAAAGAAAAGAAAAATAAAGCAACGTGTGGCCAGGCACAGCTAGTTGTAAATAAAGTCAGATCCACAAAACCCATTTCCACTCTTCAAATGAAGACTGTGTTACAAGCGAAAGTTTACAAGCAGCAACATAAATGGTTTGCAAAGTGTGCATTGCACAAAACAAGACCACCACAAAAAATGTAACCCAGTCCAGTTGTATCCAAGACTCATCAAACTTGGAGTTTTAACAACTCAGTAACAGTTTGTTGCATCACAAACACTCTGTGTCAAAACACTTTCCATTCTATTCTCATTTCTGTTGCAACGAAACTTTATTATATATTTTTAAAAACATAAAGAGGGCTACCCAGTCAGTGGCTGGGAGCAGCTCAACCCAAACCCCAGTCAGGAAAGAGTTATAACTTTGTTGGAATTTCTTCCCATATCCAAAATCATTTGTTTTTGATTGGCCTCCACCAGGAGAACATTTGCATCTTGTTAAGAGTGATATTTTAACTTAAAAGTTGATTTAGACATTCCTCCCAGATTGCTTTTAAGCACATTTTTATTAAGTTCCTTATTTTTGGAAAACACGGCGCTTGTTAGCTTTGTCACGCTTTCCCTTTGGCAGCGATAACCTTTCCCCCCTCCCCAGCTGCAGCAAATTTGGAATAATCCGGATCCTCAACTGGACTTTATTAATCTGCCAAATCAAAGGGCAACCTGAGGAAAAGCAATTATTTCCAGCTCAACCGTTATTAACAAGTTAGTTTCTCCTCCGCCGGTCGCAAGGAAGGGCCCAGCCGCCCGAGAAAACACTCAACGTCTGGGCCAATTAAACGCAATTCTGGAACCATAATATACAAATCCACTCAAGCGCTGGAACGAAAGCGCCAGACAGAGCCATCAATGGGCTCTCCGCAGAAACTGGGAGAAAGCTGCACAAGAAATGAGACAACAGAACACTCAATAAGGGATTTTCACTATCTAAGCAGACTTTAAACCCGCCACACAGAGGTATAATTCAAACCACACACCAGGCCCTTATGGCAGGATTGGTCAACGTCACAAAGATGGGGATCGGAGCAGGCTTCGACACACACACACAGACCCTAAATGTAGCCCACCTTTCTCTCTTGGCATTGAATCAAGAGCACAACTGCCATGCCAGCCAGAAACTCACGTTTATGGGAGTCCAGTATAAACATGCTCATTATAAACTCCAACATGGCTTTGGAAGCAGGCATTTGAAAACTGATAATTGTAAACCAAGAGGTTGAGGTTTTTAATGGGATTAATTTCAAGTGTTTTTTATTGCTTTCACCAACAAAAGCAGGTTCTGTGATGTTTTTAGTGGCACAATAATAACAATAATGATAATAAAGTTGACGACAGATCCCAAATGTAGACTCTGAAAGGAAGCAGATGAAACAATGGATCCCATCCTCAGCTGCTGGAAGATCACACAGACAGACTACAAGCAGAGACATAACACCGTGGCTCAGATGATTCATAGGAACTTGTGCCACAAATACCATCTGCCTGCGACAAAGAACTGGTGGGATCACAAGCCAGAAACAGCATATAATAAGCAGCATATAAAACAGCATATAATTATTATTATTATTATTATTATTATTTTAAAAAATGAGTACGCAAAGATACTGTGGGACTTCCGAATCCAGACTGACAAAGTTCTGGAACACAACACACCAGATATCACAGTTGTGGAAAAGAAAAAGGTTGGGATCATTGATGTCGCCATCCCAAGTGACAGTCGCATTGACGAAAAACAGGAAAAACTCAGCCACTATCAGGACTTCAAGATTGAACTTCAAAGACTATGGCAGAAACCAGTACAGGTGGTCCCGGTGGTGATCGGCACATTGGGTGCCATGCCAAAAGATCTCAGCCAGCATTTGGAAACAATAGACATTGACAAAATCACGATCTGCCAACTGCAAAAGGCCACCCTACTGGGATCTGCACGCATCATCCAAAAATACATCACACAGTCCTAGACACTTGGGAAGTGTTCGACTTGTGATTTTGTGATACGAAATCCAGCATGTCTATCTTGTTTGCTGTGTCATAATAAAATAACAATAATAATAATAACGATCGTGTTAAAAAACAAAGTATGGATTGCCAATGTTGCAATCCCAGGGGAAAGCAGGATTGAGAAGAAACAACTGGAAAAGCTGACACGATACGAGGATTTAAAGATCGAATTGCCAAGACTCTGGCACAAGCCAGTCAAGGTGGTCCCAATGGTGATCGGCACAGTGGGTGCAGTGCCTCAAGACCTTGGCCTGCACTTAAACACAATCTCAGACATAGGGGAGTGTTTCTTTGCTGTATACATCCTTTACTCTGAAGTGGTTCATTTTGTGGGAGGCTTAAGACTCTTCTCATTTACCCTTCAAGCAAATGCCACTGTAAATGCAAAGGGTTCATTATGGTTTTCGTAGATTAGTGTCAGATGCTTTGGTACATATTTCAACACTTGGCGGTCCCGAAAATGATGCCTAGGAAGTTGCTACACGGGAGTATCCAGGGATCACTCTGTTTTTATCACTTTTTAAAAGTGAGGCAAGTGCTGAACCCCTCTTTCTTCTTTGCACAAACCCAAACTCTGTGTGGCTCCTTTTTGAAGCGGCCTGTTCACAGATGTTTCTTGCCAAGGCTTCATTAGCCTTCTAATACAAATCTGTTCTTTGCCGTCAACTTCACTGCAGAACAAAAAGGCCCTGGCAGAGAGAGAAGAGACTTCTCAAAACCCAGCCTTTCTTGGTGGAATTCCTGGCTCAATGAGCTTTTTTGCCTACTGCTGGGAGGAAAATCATATCATGCCGAGCCTTTTTCGGAACAGATAATTAACATTGCCCGTCATACGTTTCTAAATGCGCTCTTTGGAGACCCGCATTTGTAATGGCCACATTGGAAGCCTGGAAGGCTCAGGTTGGATTTTCAGGCTCTTTGAAACTGGTTTGTTCGTTTTGTCGAGCGTGTTTTTGTCTCCTCATAGATCCCCTTGGGAACCCTGGCAGGCTGAGCGGTCAGAAGACAGGGATATAATTAAATTAAATCAAATCAAATGTAGGCTTATGAAGCATTTTCTAGCACAATTTTTACAAAATTCCTTAACAGTTGAGGAAGCTTCAGACACAAAAGTTCTTATTTCATGGCTCAGTTCTGTGTCTTTGACATTCATTTGGTCCCACAGTGTACAGGCAGTCCCCAAATTATGAACAAAAGAGGTTCTGTAGTTGTTTTCTTAAGATGAATTTGTTTGTAAATCAGAGCAGGTACATTTGGTAAGTGTAACTCCAGACATATGTATGTATGTTACTGTTGTGCTTTTGTATGGAACTGCTGTTTGGGTTTTCCTTAGAGTACTATTGTTGTTATTATTATTAACGCCCATTACCACACATCAGATGTAATGTGGAGGCATTCCTCTCCCAGGCTCAGCTTAGGGTCCCAGAGTAGCTATCATTACTTTATATATATATATATATATATATGTGTGTGTGTGTGTGTGTGTGTGTGTGTATATATATATATACACACACACACACACACACACACCCATTGGTACACATCAGATGTAATGAGGAGGCACTCCTCTCCCAGACTCAGCTTAGGGTCCCAGAGTAGCTATTGTTATTAATATATAAATATTATTAACACCCACTGGCACACATCAGATGTAATGGAGAGGCACTCCTCTCCCAGACACAGCTTAGGGTCCCAGAATAACTATTGTTATTTATATTATTATTATTAACACCCATTGGTACCCATCAGCTGTCATGACAGCCCTCTGTCAGGACCTGCTTATTGTTATGGGGCCAAAATGAAAGGAAAACGAAAGGAAGCATGATGACTGTGTGGCTTTCATTTTTGTGTCGCCTGTTTCCTACGAAAATGTTGTCATGCATTTTGTGTAGATGAACGGGCAAAACGATAGCATGAAGGAAACAAAGGGAAATTTTCATACACATCTCTAATGTATGTATGTATCTATCTATCTATCTATATATATAAATGAGTGATGGCATCACAGCGACCAACAACACAGCAAAACTACAGGCCCCCAACCTCGAAATTTGACAACACAACCCATCATCCACGCCTCTAGGTTGATACAACAAAAAGAAAAGAAAAATAAAGTCCTAATTAGAGGGAAAGGAATAATTGTTTTTATCCAATTGCTAATCTCTGCCCACTTGGTCTCCTAGCAACCAACTCAGCCGAGGGGACAGGCAGACTTAAGCCTCTCTTAGGCCTCTTCCACAGATTATCTAATTTGTTTTTATCCAATTGCTGCCGCTCCACGCAGTCATCCCACATGACCTTGGAGGAGTCTACGGACAAGGCCGGCTCTTCGGCTTAGAAATGGAGAGAAGCACCAACCCCCAGACTCAGACACGACTGCACTTAATGTCAGGGAAAACCTTTACCCTTTACCTTAACTACCACCTATTCCTCAATACTTTATTTCCCATACCACCAGACTTCGCCACAGCAACATGTGGCCGGGCACAGCTAGTGTGTGTGTGTGTGTGTGTGTGTGTGTATATAAGCTCTGGATCACATAGGGGATCCATGTAGAGTTTGTTTTTCTGTCTGTGCCCCTGTTCATGTCCCTTAGAATCATAAAATATAGTTGAAAGAGAACGCATGGGCCATCTAGTCCAACCCCATTCTGCCATGCAGGAAAAGCACCACCAAAGTATCCCTAACAATGGCCATCCAGCCTCTGGCTAAATAATTAATAATTGGATTTTAGAAAAAATGGCTTGAGAAAAACCTCTCCAGGAATATCTCCGTCTTCCGGCACTATGGTCGACTTCCTCTGAACAGAGTCACATCAGAAGATCTAAATATTCCTAGAGAGAACAGATCGGTGGAGAATCAAATCCACAAAAGTCATAAGCACAAATGTAGAGGAATAACCATACTCCAAAGTAATGAGCTCTCTTCTAAAGGCAGTGAGGACAGATACTTGTAAAAAGACTGAACCCTCGGAAAAACAAAGAACGGGAATGATTTTTTACATGTTACGGAATAAATGTGAACTAAAATCTGCCGTGGCTTGCTGCGAATTGCTTTGGAACTACAGATGTTATTTTCACAGTCCCCAGCTCAAGCAAATGTCCTCCCTCCCCTTTTTTTTATCAGAAGCAGAAAATTAATGCCATGGTGCTTTTGCCAGAAGTCCACAAAACATTTGTCACTCTCCCGTCATAATGAGTATCCAGCCAAGGCAGGCTTTGAATCTGAATGCGTGCAACTGTTTTCACATCACTGTGAATTTCATAAGAAAGCAGACCAAGGGCAGAGGAGGAAATCAAACTGTTCCACAGAGATGGAAACAACAAAATGGGGAAATGAGAGTTGAGTGCACAGGACACTTCTATTAAAGAAACCATTTCATGTATTTTGTCGAATTGGCCAAAGATTCCAGTCTGAAAACAAAGACTGTGATCACATGTTGGGGAGTCAACCATTTCAACAAAATAAAGTACTATGGCTCCATCCTTTGAAGGAGGAAGAAGGCCACTTGAACAAAGAGCTCATTGGGTTGCTGTGAGTTTTCTGGGCGGTCTGGTCATTTTCCAAAGGAATTCTCTCCTGACGTTTCACCCTCATCTATGGCAGGCATCCTCAGATGTTGTGAGGTCTCTTGGAGACTAGGCAAGTGGGGTTTATATCCCTATGGAATAATGTCCAGGGTGGGAGAAAGAACTCTTGTCTGTTCGAGGCAAGTGTGAATGCTGCCATTGGCCACCTTGATTAGAACTGAACAGCCTTGCAGCTTCAAAGTCTGGCTGCTTCCTGACTGGGGGAATCCTTTCTTGAGAGGTGTTAGCTGGCCCTGACTCTTTCCCTGTTTTCTGAGTGTTGTTCTTTATTTACTGTCCTGATGTTATGGTTTTTTAATACTGGGAGCAAGATTTGTTTTCATTTTCATGGTTTCCTCCTTTCTGTTGAAATTGTTCACATACTTGTGGATTTCAATGGGTTCTCTGTGTTGTCTGAAAATGACTACATGAAAATGAACAAAATCTGTCTACCAGTACAGTAGAGTCTCACTTATCCAACACTCGCTTATCCAATGTTCTGGATTATCCAACGCATTTTTGTAGTCAATGTTTTCAATATATCGTGATATTTTGGTGCTAAATTCATAAATACAGTAATTACTACATAGCATTACTGCGTATTGAACTACTTTTTCTGCCAAATTTGTTGTCTAACATGATGTTTTGGTGCTTCATTTGTAAAATCATAACCTAATTTGATGTTTAATAGGCTTTCCCTTAATGCCTCCGTATTATCCAACATATTCGCTTATCCAACATTCTGCCGGCCCGTTTATGTTGGATAAGTGAGACTCTACTGTATTAAAAATACTCTAAAATCAAAGGATTCCCTCAGGCAGGAAACAGACAGGCTTTGAAGCTGCAAGGCTAACCAAGCTCACCAACTGCAACATTTGCAATTGCCTCAGACAGACAAAAGTTCTTTCTCCCACCCTGGCCAGTCCACAGATATATAAACCTCACTTGCCTCATTTCCAAAAGATCTCACAACCTCTGAGGATGCCTGCCATAGATGTGGGCAAAACGTCAGGAGAGAATGCTTCTGGAATATGGCCAGACAGCCTGAAAATCTCACAGCAACCCCACGATTCTGGCCATAAAAGATTTTGACAACACATTTCATGTATTTCGTCAAATTGACCAAAGATTCCAGTCTGAAGACAAAGACTGTGATCATATGTCAGGATGGACCACCATTTAGACAAAAATCAAGCTCCATCAAAAATCATGGCTCCATCCCTTGAAGGAGGAAGACGGCCGCTTGAACAAAGAGCTCATTATTGTTACAGTTTTTCGGAAGGAAGTCAGGCAGCCATACATGCAGCTGGCTTCCTTTTCACACCAGGAAGATATACTGTGTGAAGGCAGCAAAGGAAAAAGAAACCAATCCAGCTCAAGCCTACTTTAGTTGCAGCTTTAAAAAAGGCAAGCGTTACATTAAAACAGCTTCAGATCTGGACACCACTCTCCCCCTGCAGTGCTTGCAGGCCAAATACTGCACCACTGAGCTCATTCGTGGGAGACAGAGAGCAGAATCCTTTCTTCCGACACCGAATGTTAAAACACCGAGCAGAAAAGCAGCCGTCCCTGTGAACAGGAGACGAGATACCACCTGCCTCATCACCCCTCCTTGCTCCTGGACGGAAGGCTGCCTGGCTTTCTCTTTCTTCCCCAGCAGATTGAGGAGGACAGGTGGCATTGTGAAGGCTTTGCCTTTCCTCCCATTCAATTCCACCTTGAAATCTTAATTTTATGATGAATCACCCTTAGAAGCAGAGTCTGTCCCCGATGCTGTAGCTCCAGGTCCTCCGACATTTTGCACAGACATCTCAGGGGAAGATACCTTGACACTCTCTGTGTCATGGGTTCTAAATCACCCATTTCTTCCCACATGCTCTCTTTCTCTCTCTCAATCCCTAGCCCTCCTTTTCCCTTTGCACACAAGCTCCGGGCCTTGACTCTCCATATTGTTCTCAGACATGCAACGCGCAACACAGGATTTAAGCTTTCCCCATCAGCTCCCGCTCATCCCACGTGCCCCCCGCGAAGCCACACAATCCTATTGAGGAGACGAGTCAAGGCCCGCTTCCATAAATCCGCCGAATTGATTAACCTGCTGTTTCAACAGCTCAGCATTAATTCCTGCTCAATACAGCATCCCGTCTCCCTGCCTTTGGGGCCTGGCTGTGTCTTCTGCAGCGAAGGGACAAGGCTGCAGAGCCACAGCAGACAGCCCACAAAAAGGCACACAGGCCCTTGGAGAGATGGAAAAAAGACATGGGATATTCCCATCACAACACAGTGACAACCTATTATTTATGAGGCCGACCCCAGAGGCCATCTGTCCTCCTTTGTCCCTTCTCTGACTCCCCCTCTCTACCTATTCTCGTTCTATTGCTTGGAGGCAAGACTATATTTTCACACACACAGTTCCCTTGTCTTGGCCTTCAAATTATAATATTCTATACATACAAGAGTGAAAACATGTCTGCATTTGTGTAGATGGGCATCCACTTACACCAGGGGGTCCCCAAACTAAGGATGCGGCCTTCCAAGGTTATTTACCTGGCCCCCTCCCTCAGTTTTAGACTTAGGCTCGCCCAAAGTCTGAAATGACTTGAAGTTGCACAACAACAACAATCCTAATTAACTTGACTGTCTCATCGGCCAGAAGAAGGCCCACACTTCCCATTGAAATCCTGAAGTTGGTTAAAATTGTTTTCATTTTAAAATATTGTATTGTTTGGAATTTTTTTTTGCACTACAAATAAGACATGTGCAGTGTGCATAGGAATTTGTCCGTAGATTTTTTTCAAATGTCTGAAGGATTGTGGACCAGCCCTCTGCTTAAAAAGTTAGAGCGTGACTTACACAGACAAGCTCCTACTTCCAGAAACAGCTATAGCTCCCACTGCACAAGAGACACCAGTGGCCCTCCCTTCAATGACATGGCAGGTTATAGCAAGCGCCATGAACATGTCCAAAAGCCCTGCCAAAGTATAGTGCCCACCACAAAGTGAAGGCTTTCGTACAGGGCCAATTTAATCCTAGATTTTCTGTTTTTCCTCCACCTTATTCTCTCCACTGGTCTGGAATTTGCATGATCCCGCCCACTGCCTCTCCCATAACCCTTTCCTACTCTTTTCTATGGCACACAGCAAACAGAGGAATTGATCAGCAACTGAACATACTGGGGAGAGAGGTTTGGGGATAATTCAAAATGATTTATAGGAGTTGTAGGGACTGGGATGTATAGTTCACTTGCAATCTAACAGCATTCTGATCTCCACCAATGATAGACCTGGATCTCACTTGAAACACAGAACTCCCCTGACCAAGAAAAAATACTGAAAAAGCAGTTCAATACACAGTAACGTTATCTAATTACTGTATTTACAAATTTAGCACCAAAACATCACAATGTCTTGAAAATATTGACTACATAAACCCTGACTAGGCAGACTGCGTTGGATAATTCAGAATGTTGGATAAGTGAGATTCTACTGTATATATCATTATATTGTACTATATTATGCCACAACATATATAATACACTACCAGTACACTGTATAATATACTGTACCATATCATAAGTTGTAGTATATACCTCTTTCCTCTCCACTACCAAGCCCCCAAGGAGTCACTTCCTGCTCTATTGGCAACCAGGGGGGACAGTAAGGAAATCGCAAAAGGGCCACTCTACCTCATAAACACACACAGTCCCTTTGTGCCACTTCTCTGCCCCCACAACCCTCCATTCTCCAAATATAAGCTAAAAGATACAAAGAGACAACAGCCGGCATTCTATGACTGTCTGCCTCTCTGTTACTAAACAGGAAACCTTTGCCTAACTGTCCCTGTGTTCTAAGAAATGCTGCATTATTCACTAGTTACATCCCACCCTGTCTGACTCCTGGGTCTGTCATTATGCTCCATTGACATTGATAAGCAACCCTCATCTCCACCTTTTCCTCGCCTCTCTTCCAGCCTGCCCTCATTTCCCCACTCTGTGATGGATTGCTTTTTGCTTCGGGACTTTACGCTGCAATGTGCTTCTGAATAAGAAATGCACAGCATCACCTTGCGTGAGATCATCCCAGGCGCTGGGCACTTGAGGACAGAGACATGCTAAATCAGAGTGCAGCTCCTTTGACTTTTTTACTTCTCTTATCCCATCCCATGACGCAACCCCCACACTCTGCAACATGCCTCTTCTCTAGTCACTCATGTCCTTCTCTTGTCTTTCTCCTCCATCCTGGTTCAATATCCCTTTATGGATCGGCACATGTTTATTTAATGACTACCCCCACATTCTTTCTAGCCCATACTTGCCTTCTTTATGCACACACTTCCTCCCTGCAATCCTATCCTCCGCCTGATCCCCTGTCATTCATTTCCTCCCCTTACTCAGCCTTTCCTTACATTGATTCCTTTTCATTCTCACAAACCACTGCCCTTCCCCACTCCTGTGAGCCTACTTCCTCCAAGCATTCCTACCCAAGCATTCTTCCTCCAAGCATTCATATCTGAACCACTATATGGTTCAGATATGAGGATGGCACCTTCACCATTTGGAGCCATGGAGAAGAAGAACTCAACAGGTTCCTGGACCATTTCAACAGCACCCACCCAAACATCCCATTCACCATTTGGAGCCATGGAGAAGAAGAACTCAACAAGTTCCTGGACCACCTCAACAGCACCCACCCAAACATCCCATTCACCATTTGGAGCCATGGAGGAGGAGAACTCAACAAGTTCCTGGACCACCCCAACAGCACCCACCCAAACATCCCATTCACCATTGAAAAAGAAAATGAAGGAAAACTGCAATTTCTAGATATCCTAGTCAGCTGCAAACCCAATCCACAATTGCACCATGCTGTTTACAGAAAACCTACACACACCCGGATAGATATCACCCAGGTCCAACCATCACCCAGGTCAAAAAAGAAGCACATTCAAAGCCCTGGCAGACCATGTAAAAAGAAACTGCGAAGCCCACCTCCTCCAAGGTGAACTGAACCACCTAAACTGGGCTCTCCAGGCCAATGGAGACTCCACCTCAGACATCAGAAGGCCAAGAACAAGCCACGAAGGTCAAGACAAAAATCCACCCAGAGGAAAAGTGTTCATATTAAGGGAACAACGACAGGGGGAAGCTGATAAAGAAACACAACCTACAAACTATCTACAGAACCACCAAGGAAATCCAACAAATGCTATGTTCAGCCAAGGACAAGAGAGATCCTCTCACCTCTGCAGGAGTCTGCCGTATACCATGCAGCTGTGGACAAGTCTAGATAGAGACCACCAAATGTAGCAGTATTGCCCAAACACAAATCTAGGAACACAAAAGGCACTGCAGAGTAACTCTATCAGAGAAGTTAGCCATAGCAGGGCACTTGAGGGACCAACCTGGACACAGCATATTATTTGAGAACACAGAAATGTGGGACCACTCTAACAACCACCATGTCAGACAGGGAAGCCATTAAAATCCACAAGCATGTGGACAACTTCAACAGAAAGGAGATCATGAAAATGGACAAAATCTGGTTCCCAGTATTAAAAAAAACTCTAAAATCAGAAGAGTAAATAAAGAAAAACACTTAGAAAAGAGAGGAATTCCAGTTAGGAAACAATTAGAACCAGCTAACACCTTCCAACAAAGGATCCCCCCCCCAAGCAGTAAGCAGCCAGGCTTTGGAGCTGCAAGGCAATTCAATGGCAATCAAGGTGGCCAATGGCAACATTCACACTTGCCTCCAACAGACAGAGTACTTTCTTCCACCCTGGACATTATTCCACAGATATCGAAACCCTACTTGCCTAGTTTCCATCAGACCTTACAACCTCTGAGGATGCCTGCCACAGATGCAAGCAAAATGTCAGGAGAGAATGCTTCTGGCAAACATGGCCAGACAGCCCAGAGAACTCGCAGCAATTCAGTGATTCTGGCCATGAAAGCCTTTGACAACACATGCCTATCCACTTTCCACATTTCGTTCATTCCGTTCCCTGTGTGTGTTTATATGTGCCTTCAAGCTGCCCATTGACAAATAAGTCTCCCATGACATCCATGAGGTTTTCTTAGACAATGAATCCTCAGAAGAACTTTTGCTAAGTCCAAGGAAGCTCTCAGCATGCCCACCAACCGATACTTGTGTTAACTGTCTTACAGAAAGGAAAGAATGTGCAGACCACAATCTGAGAAAAACACATCTAGCTCTGAGATCAAGGGGTGCAAGGAACATCTTCCAAGATCTGGCAAGTAAAAAGACTAAGTTGTGTGGCCCCCTTTTAACCTCTGAAGTCAATTTCCCAAAAGAGGCTCAGAGGCAAGATGAAATGCACAGATTTTACTTTGCAAAATAGAGACTTGCGGGTAGCAGCATGAAAGTAAGTTCCACCATGAATGAAGTTTCACGTGGGATTCTTATAGTTTTGCAGGAACAATTTCACACCCCTAAGCATC
Organism: Anolis carolinensis; assembly: GCF_035594765.1. Lineage (NCBI taxonomy): Eukaryota > Metazoa > Chordata > Lepidosauria > Squamata > Anolidae > Anolis > Anolis carolinensis. The sequence continues at coordinate 2,041,235 of NW_026943826.1, read as the reverse complement.
CTTCTGTTCTGGTACCTTTGATCAGTAGTTTTATCAACAGTTCAAGTGAGCAAATTCCCCAATTACAGTAATTCAATATATCAACATACCAGCTGGATTTCCTGAGTCTTGTTTGAAGCTTTCATTTGGTTAAATCAACCAAGAAATCAAAATACATCAAAATGCCATTTCTAATTCCTTCATCTAGGACTGCTGTCTCTAAAGTTTTATTGCCCTGCTTGTGGCGATTGCTGTTTATTGCTGGATTCTGTTTCCTTGCTTGTGTTTTCATTGCCCCGTCTGCCTCTGTTTCCTCATGGAAGATTCATCAATTGGTTCCTTCTAACATCAAAGATTATTTATTTTATCAAACTCACTCTTCATACCATTGCTATTTATGAATCAGATTAAATCAGGTGTGTGTCCCTTGTCCCCATCACAAGGAAGGCCCGAAGCCATTCCCTTCTCCCCGCTCCACAGCTCAATAGCCATTTCACAAGGCCCCTGGACCACGCCAAAGAAGACAAATCCCATCCGTGTCAGTCTAATTATATTTATTAGCAGCAGCAGCTCTCCCATGTGAAGTTAACAAGTATTTAATCCATCTCCCAACCGTTGCTGGGCTATTAGGAACTGTGGGAGTGGAAGTCCAAAATACCTGGAGGGAGGGCCGAAGTTGGCCCATGCCCATTCCCAATGGCCTCTCCCATCCCAAAGGCCCATGCCCATTCCCTATCCCATTAGACCCGTCTTCCCAATAGGGGTCCCCCACCCCTTCCCATCAGCTTGCCCCATCCTTCTGCACCCCCATATTCCCATTCCCAATGGAGTCCCCAATGCCTTTCCTAGAGGTCGCCTTGCACCTTTCCCATTTATAATCCCAACGGACTCATCTTTCCCATCTTCCCCTTCCAATAGGGGCCGACCCTTCCCAATGGCCTTTCCCATCCCTCTGCACCCCTATATTCACATTCCCAATGGACTCTCCCATTCCTTTGAATCCCCCATATTCCCATTCCCTATGGACTCTCCCATTCCTTTGCACAGACAACCCATTCCCAATCACAACAGACTCTCCCTGTCTTATCTTCCCTTTTGTCACGGGCTCCCAATAGGGGTGGACTCTTAAAGGGCCCGTACCCCGGTTCCCAATGGCCTCCCACCCCTGTGAACCCCCCTATTCCCTTTCACGTTGGCCTCTCCCCTCTTAAAGGGGCGCACACTCCTTCCCACCCAGTGAACCCCCCTATTCCCCTTTCCATTGGCCTCCCCCTCTTAAAGGGGCTGCATCCCCCTTCCCAGTAGACTCTCCCACCCTTTACACCCCCATATTCCCATTCCCAACAGACTCTCCCTGCGTTATCCTCCTCTTTGTCCCTATGGGGGTGGACTCTTAAAGGGGCGACACACCCCTTCCCACCCAGTGAACCCCCCTATACCCCTTCCCATTGAACTCTCCCTCTTAAAGGGCCCGCACCCCGCTTTCCAATGGCCTCTCTCTTCCACCCCTGTGCACCCCCATATTCCCTTTCCCATTGGACTCCCACTCTTAAAGGGGCCGCATCCCCCTTCCCAATGGCCTTTCCCATCCCTCTGCACCCCAATTTCCCTTTCCCATTGGCGTCCTCTCTTAAAGGGGCCACACACCCCTTCCCACCCAGTGAACCCCCATATTCCCCTTTCCATTGGACTCCCCCTCTTAAAGGGGCCGTATCCCCCTTCCCAGTGGACTCTCCCACCCTTTACACTCCCATATGCTCTTCCTGCGTGATCTTTACCCTTTGTCAAGGGCTCCTAATAGGGATGGACTCTTAAAGGGGCCACACACCCCTTCCCAATGGCCTTCCACACCTCTGGGCCCCCTATTCCCCTTCCCATGGGACCCCCCTCCCTCTTTAAAGGGCCACACACCCCTTCCCACTGGCCTCTCCCTCTTAAAGGGGCCGCACCCCCCTTCCCAATGGCCTTCCATTCCCCTTCCCATGGGACCCCCTCCCTCTTTAAAGGGCCACACACCCCTTCCCACTGGCCTCTCCCTCTTAAAGGGGCCGCACCCCCCTTCCCAATGGCCTTCCATTCCCCTTCCCATGGGACTCCCCTCCCTCTTTAAAGGGCCACACACCCCTTCCCACCCCTCCCCTCCCCCTTAAAGGGCCCGCAGGCCCCTCCCAATGACCCCTCTCCCCCTACCTCCTCTTGTAGTCGTCCCTCTCGCGCTTGACTTTGCCGAGGACGTTGTAGAGGGCGCGGATCTCGGGGGTGATGGTGTCGATCTGGACGCCGACGCCGTCGGGGTGGAGCCAGGAGACGCCGGGCCCGCGCAGCGTCTCCCCGGAGCGGCGCCCCTCGCGCTGGTAGCTCCAGATGGTGCCCGGGAGGCGGCTGTGGGCCGAGGCGGCGGAGGGCGGCGGGTGGGAGTGCGAGTGCGGCAGCGAGGGCGCCGGGGGTAACGGCAGGGGCAGAGCAGGCGCCGGCGAGGGGGGCAGGGGGTCGGTCTGCACGGCCTGGTGCCTCGGGAAGCGCCGGTAGCGCAGCCTCCGCTCGCCCAGGTCCTGCGCCGCCGCCAGCTGCTTCTCCAGGAGCCGGTTCCGCCGCTCCAGCTCGTGCACCTTGGCCAGGAAGCACCGGAAGCGCACATTGAGGCCTTTTAAGAGGTACAGGTTGGAGCCCAGGTCGTTCCTCAGCGCCGAGGTCGCGCCGGGGCCCTCCTCCTCGCCGCCCCGCACCGAGTGCAGCATCGTCCCGCTCGTCAATAACACACTTCTACCTCAAAAGACGCGGAGAACGGCCCAACCGCCATCCTGAGGCGTTTCAGTAACACATTTTACCTCAGAAAATACGAATAACGGCCCAACCGCCATCCTGAGGCGTTTCAATAACACACTTTTACCTCACGAGACGCGAATAACGGCCCAACCGTCGTCCTGAGGGGTTTCGCGCATGCGCGGCGAGCAGGAGATGCTTCCTCCGCAGCGCCTGCCGGCAGAATGAATCCACTTCCGCTGCAAAGGCGGATGCGCTCGCTCTTCAAAAGATAAAAGGCGGGGCTTGTTAAAAACCACGCCCCCTTTCGTTGGCCTTTCCTTCAAAGCTTGGGCGGGGCTTGCTAGAAACCACGCCTCCTGTTGCCGAAAGGATGCTTGCTCTCGCTTTAGATGGGGCGGGGATTTTGAAAACCACGCCCCCTAAAAACCACGCCCCCTGCCGCGGGAAGAATGTGCTCTTTTGAGGAAAGGATGCTGCTGTCCATCACAGGATAGGGGCGGGGCTTACTTGAAAACAACGCCTCCTCCTGATATAAGGGACGCTATCCTTCAAAGGCGGGGGGCGTGGCTTGCTAGAAACCACGCCTACTCCTGATAGAAGGATTTTATTTTTCTTTTCTTTTTGTTGTATGAACGTAGAGGCATGGATGAGGGGTTGTGCTGCCAAGTTTAGTGTTTCTGGGATGTGCAGTTTTGTTGTTTTGTCCTAGGCCGAAATTTCATTACCCTTTTATATATATAGATAATAGAATAATAATAGAATGACATAATTTTATATATACATCTATCTATCTATCTATCTATCTATCTATCTATCTATATATATATATACAGTAGAGTTTCACTTATCCAACATAAACAGGACGGCAGAACGTTGGATAAGCGAATATGTTGGATAGTAAGGAGAGATTAAGGAGAAGCCTATTAAACATCAAATTAGGTTATGATTTTACAAATTAAGCACCAAAACATCATGTTACACAACAAATTTGACAGAAAATGTAGTTCAATATGCAGTAATGCTATGTAGTAATTACAGTAGAGTCTCACTTATCCAACACTCGCTTATCCAACGTTCTGGATTATCCAACGCATTTTTGTAGTCAATGTTTTCAATATATCGTGATATTTTGGTGCTAAATTCATAAATACAGTAATTACTACATAGCATTACTGCATATTTAACTACTTTTTCTGCCAAATTTGTTGTCTAACATGATGTTTTGGTGCTTCATTTGTAAAATCATAACCTAATTTGATGTTTAATAGGCTTTTCCTTAATGCCTCCTTATTATCCAACATATTCGCTTATCCAACATTCTGCCGGCCCGTTTATGTTGGATAAGTGAGACTCTACTGTATATACATCTATCTATCTATCTATCTATATATATATATATATACAGTAGAGTCTCACTTATCCAACATAAACAGGACGGCAGAACGTTGGATAAGCGAATATGTTGGATAGTAAGGAGAGATTAAGGAGAAGCCTATTAAACATCAAATTAGGTTATGATTTTACAAATGAAGCACCAAAACATCATGTTACACAACAAATTTGACAGAAAATGTAGTTCAATATGCAGTAATGCTATATAGTAATTACTGTACTTACAAATTTAGCACCAAAATGTCACGATGTATTGAAAACATTGACTACAAAAATGCGTTGGATAATCCAGAACGTTGGATAAGCGAGTGTTGGATAAGTAAGACTCTACTGTAAATACTACATAGCATTACTGCGCATGGAACTGCTTTTTCTGTCAAACTTGTTGTATAATATGATGTTTTGGTGCTTAATTTGTATAACGATTACCTAATTTGATGTTTAATTGGCGTTTCCTGAATCCCTTCTTATTATCCAACATATTCACTTATCCTGCCGGCCTGTTTACGTTGGATAAGTGAGACTCTACTGTATATTTCTAATCTTAAATTATCTGCTTAGAACTGGCTTATATGAGGCCCCTTCTTCACAGCTGGATAAAATGCACACTGAAGTGGATTATATGGTAGTGTGGAGTCAAGATAATCCAGTGCAAAGCAGATAATATAAGATTATAAATGGGTTATATAGCTGTGTGGAAGGGCCTTGAGTCTACACTGCCATATAATCCAGTGCAAATTAGATAATCTGTGGAAGAAGCCTCAGTGAGGCACACACACACACACATACATACATACATATATATAAATGTAATGTGCATAATTCCCACGGAGTAAACAACCAAACCACTGGACCAAATCACACCAAATTTGGCCACAAAAGACATAGTCATCCAATCCATCTGCATGTGGCAGCCTGTCAGCAAAAATGGCTAGGCGTGTCAGTGCTGACACGCGTGTCATAGGTTGGCCATCACTGATCTAAGGGATGGACTGGATGGCCTTTGGGTGCCCCTTCCAACGCTAGGATCCTTCCTACGTCTCTTTCCCAGACCTACTTCATCAATAAATGGCATCAATAGATGCAAACGCAGCAGGGAAATAATCACGGCGCGGCAATCGTCTTAATTAAAAGCAGGATGAGACCAAAGGCTTTCTTTCTTTCCCCATCCACTCAAAGTCCCTTTGATGATGATGATGATGTTGTTGTTGCAGGCCTTTCAAAGCAACGCAATTTGCAACAGAAGAGTTTCGGCCTCCCTTTGAGGCTGTCTCACTGCAACTCCCATGATCCCACAGCATTGATGCCACCAGTTGTGTAGATAGGTCGACCGATTCTTTCATCATCATCATCATTATTATTATTATTATTATGACACAGCAAACAAGATAGACATGCTGGATTTCATATCACAAAATCACAAGTTGATCACTTCCCAAGTGTCTAGGACTGTGTGATATATTTTCGGGTGCAGATCCCAGTAGGGTGGCCTTTTGCAGTTGGCAGATTGTGATATTATTATTATTATTATTATTATTATTATTATTATTATTATTATTATTTATGACACAGCAAACAAGATAGATATGCTGGATTTCGTATCACGAAACCTCAAGTCAAACACTTCCCAAGTGTCTAGGACTGTGTATTATTATTATGATTATTATTATAATTATTATTATTATTGTATGTCACAGCAAACAAGATAGATATGCTGGATTTCGTATCACAAAATCACAAGTCAAACACTTCCCAAGTGTCTAGGACTGTGTGATGTATTATTATTATTATTATTATTATTATTATTATTATTATTATTATTATTATTATTTATGACACAGCAAACAAGATAGATATGCTGGATTTCATATCACAAAATCACAAGTCAAACACTTCCCAAGTGTCTAGGACTGTGTGATGTATTATTATTATTATTATTATTATTATTATTATTATTATGACACAGCAAACAAGATAGACATGCTGGATTTCATATCACAAAATCACAAGTCAAACACTTCCCAAGTGTCTAGGACTGTGTGATGTATTATTATTATTATTATTATTATTATTATTATTATGACACAGCAAACAAGATAGACATGCTGGATTTCGTATCACAAAACCTCAAGTCAAACACTTCCCAAGTGTCTAGGACTGTGTATTATTATTATTATTATTATTATTATTATTATTATTATTATTATTATTATTATTATTGTATGACACAGCAAACAAGATAGATATGCTGGATTTCGTTTCACAAAATCACAAGTCAAACACTTCCCAAGTGTCTAGGACTGTCTGATGTATTTTCGGATGATGCGTGCAGATCCCAGTCGGGTGGCCTTTTGCAGTTGGCAGATCGTAATTTTGTCAATGTCTATTGTTTCCAAATGCCGGCTGAGATCTTTTGGCACGGCACCCAGTGTGCCCATCACCACCGGGACCACCTGCACTGGTTTCTGCCAGAGTCTTTGAAGTTCAATCTTGAGGTCCTGAGAGCGGCTGAGTTTTTCCTGTTGTTTTTCGTCAATGCGACTGTCACCTGGGATGGCGACATCAATGATCCAAACCTTTCTCTTTTCCACAACTGTGATGTCTGGTGTGTTGTGTTCCAGAACTTTGTCAGTCTGGATTCGGGAGTCCCACAGTATCTTTGCGTGCTCATTTTCCAAGACTTTTGCAGGTTTGTGATCCCACCAGTTCTTTGCTGCTGGGAGGTGGGATTTGAGGCATAAGTTCCCACGAATAATTTGGGCCACATAGTTGTGCCTCTGTTTGTAGTCTGTCTGTGCGATTTTCTTACAGCAGCTGAGGATATGATCCATGGTTTCGTCGGTTTCCTTGCAGAGTCTGCATTTTGGGTCATCAGCTGATTTTTTCAATCTTGCCTTTGTCCTGATGGCTTGCTCCTGGGCTGCAAGGATCAGGCCTTCTGTCTCCTTCTTCAGGGTCCCATTCGTGAGCCAGAGCCAGGTCTTCTCCTTCTCAGCTTTTCCTTCAATTTTGTCAAGGAACTTTCCATGCAATGTTTTGTTGTGCCAGCTGTCAGCTCTAGTTTGTAGTGCGGTTTTCTTGTACTGGTTTTTTGTCTGCTATGCTTTGAGGAGTTTGTGATTTTTGACTTCAATCAAAGCAGGTTCTTCACTTTGCTTTACATATTCTGCCAGGGCATGTTCTTCTTCTTTGACTACTTGTTTTACTTGTAGGAGTCCTCTGCCACCTGATCTTCTAGGCATTATTATTATTATTATTATTATTATTATTATTGTCAAGGAACTTTCCATGCAATGTTTTGTTGTGCCAGCTGTGAGCTCTAGTTTGTAGTGCAGTTTTCTTGTACTGGTTTTTTGTCTGCTGTGCTTTGAGGAGTTTCTGATTTTTGACTTCAATCAAAGCAGATTATTATTATTACAGTATTATTATTTTACAGAGTACGGAGCCAAGATACAAAGGCTCACACTGTTACGAATGTCCCTCCTTTACTTTGTTTCCTTCCTTCCTTCCATCTCATGTACGTATTCATCTTCCCATCTTCTCTCTACCTATCTATCTCTTGATGCATCAACCTCTTTTCCATTCTTCTATCTTCCCTCCTTCTCTTTTTCCCTCTTTGTCTACCCTCCTTCTCTCTATTCCTATCTGTCTATTTATCCATCCATCCATCCATCCATCCACCCAACTGCCATCTACCCTCCTCCTTTTTACCCCTATCTATCTATCATCTACTCATTCTCTCTTCCCTGATTCTCTTTATACCTATCTATCGATCTCTCTATCTGTCTTTCTTCCTTATCTGTATCTATCCAGCCATCCATTCTCTCTTCCCTCCTTCTCTCTATCCCTATCTATCAACATCTCTATCTATCCAACCATCCATCGATCTATCCATCCATCCTCTTTCTTCCCTCCTTCCCTCTGTCCCTATCTATCTATCTATCTATCTATCTATCTATCTATCTATCTATCTATCTATCTATTGATCTCTCTATCTAGCCATTCATCCTTTCTTCCATCCTTCTCTCTCTCTCTATTCATCCATCCATCCATCCATCCTCTATCTCTATCTATATATCCAACCATCCATCTATCCATCCATCCTTTTTCTTCTCTCCTTCTCTCTATCTATCGATTGATCTTTCTATCCATCCATCCTCTTTCTTCCCTCCTATCTATCTATCTATCTATCTATCTATCTATCTATCTATCTATCCATCCATCCTCTCCTTCTATCTCTATATATCCAACCAACCATCTATCCATCCATCCTTTTTCTTTTATCTCTATCTATCTATCTATCTATCTATCTATCTATCTATCTATCTATCTATCTATCCATCCATCCATCCTTTCTTTCCTCCTTCTATCAATCAATCAATCTATCCATCCATCCTTCTGTCCATCCATCCTCTTTCTTCCCTCCTATCTATCTATCCATTCATCCTCTATCTTCTCTCCTTCTATCTCTATCTATATATCCAACCATCCATCTATCCATCCATCTTTTTTCTTCTCTCCTCTCTATATCTATCTATCTATCTATCTATCTATCTATCTATCTATCTATCTATCTATCTATCTCTCAATCCATCCATCCATCCATCCATCCATCCTCTTTCTTCCCTCCTTCTATCTATCTATCCATTCATCCTCTATCTTCTCTCCTTCTATTTCTATCTATATATCCAACCATCCATCCATCCATCTTTTTTCTTCTCTCCTCTCTCTATCTATCTATCTATCTATCTATCTATCTATCTATCTATCTATCTATCTATCTCTCGATCCATCCATCCATCCATCCATCCTCTTTCTTCCCTCCTTCTATCTATCTATCCATTCATCCTCTATCTTCTCTCCTTCTATCTCTATCTATATATCCAACCATCCATCCATCCATCTTTTTTCTCCTCTCTATCTCTATCTATCTATCTATCTATCTATCTATCTATCTATCTATCTATCTATCTCTCGATCCATCCATCCATCCTCTTTCTTCCCTCCTTCTATCTATCTATCCATTCATCCTCTATCTTCTCTCCTTCTATCTCTATCTATATATCCAACCATCCATCCATCCATCTTTTTTCTCCTCTCTATCTCTATCTATCTATCTATCTATCTATCTATCTATCTATCTATCTATCTATCTCTCGATCCATCCATCCATCCTCTTTCTTCCCTCCTTCTATCTATCTATCCATTCATCCTCTATCTTCTCTCCTTCTATCTCTATCTATATATCCAACCATCCATCCATCCATCTTTTTTCTCCTCTCTATCTCTATCTATCTATCTATCTATCTATCTATCTATCTATCTATCTATCTATCTATCTATCTCTCGATCCATCCATCCATCCTCTTTCTTCCCTCCTTCTATCTATCTATCCATTCATCCTCTATCTTCTCTCCTTCTATCTCTATCTATATATCCAACCATCCATCCATCCATCTTTTTTCTTCTCTCCTCTCTATCTCTATCTATCTATCTATCTATCTATCTATCTATCTATCTATCTATCTATCTATCTCTCGATCCATCCATCCTCTTTCTTTCCTCCTTCTCTCTATCTCTCAATCTGTCTATCTATTTATCCATCTTCTGGATGACTATTCTGAAACCCAGGTTTGAATCCTCTGGAAGCAATGGGGGAGTTGTGGTTGTGGTTGTTGTGTGCCTTCAATTCGTTTCTGACTTTGGGCGACCAAATCCGAAGGGAAAGAAAGGACCAAGGGTCTCTTCAGGCTTGAAGGTTAGACCTCTTCCTCTTGAACCACTTCAAGGGCTTCCAGACCAAAACACTTCCATCCCGTTGAGCAAACATCTCCTTAAGCCTCTCTGAAGAAAGAGAAAGGCATCAAAGGATCCGTCTCAGACGCTGCCGGAGTTTCGAAGGGAGTTTTCTCGTTCCTCAAAGTCTTTGTCTTCGGAGGGATGACTCCCAGTTGGGCGGCTCCCGTCATTAGCTCACCACGTTCTCCTCTTCTCCCTTCGCAAGGTCAGCACAATCGGGACGTTGTTGAACCACGTGTCTTTCAACTCTGGATGTCCTCCTTTGGATCCTGATCACTGTCAAGAGCCGCCCGTTCTTCTCCAGAGGAAAGGGCACAAACCACGGCTTGTTGTGACTTCTCAACCAAATCGTCTATACCAGTGATGGGCAACCAATGACACACGTGTCAGAACTGACACGCCTAGCCATTCTTGCTGACACGCTGCCGCATGCAGATTGATTGGATGACTAAGTCTTTTGTGGCCAAATTTGGTGTGATTTGGTCCAGTGGTTTTGTTGTTTACTCCATGGGAATTATGCACTTTATATATATACTAGCTGTGCCCGGCCACGCATTGCTGTGGCAAATTGGTGGTGGTATTGGTTAAAAATTGTGTAATTTTTATTTGACGTTCTTTGTATTTTTTTTATAAATTTTATTGTAAGTTATCTTTTTATTATATTTTATTATTTTCTTCTATTATTTTTAGTTATTTTCTGTTATAGTATTTTATTGTATTTTTTAAAATTATTTTTATTGGGTTGCTAGGAGACCAAGTGGGCGGAGCTTAGCCTTCTAACTGGCAGCAATTGGTTAAAAGCAGTTATTCCTCTCCCTCTAATTAGGACTTTATTTTTCTTTTCTTTTTGTTGTATCAACCTAGAGGCGTGGATGATGGGTTGTGTTGTCAAATTTCGAGGTTGGGGGGCCTGTAGTTTTCTTGTTTTGTGGGTTGCCATGATGCCATCACTCTTTTATATATATAGATGTGTGTGTGTATCATTCTATTATTATTGTAGTAGGAGCCTCAGGTGGCCTAGGGGATAAAAGCCTTGTGACTTGAAGGTTGCGTTTGCTGACCTGAAGGCTGCCAGGTTCGAATCCCACCTGGGGAGAGCGCGGATGAGCTCCCTCTGTCAGCTCCAGCTCCATGCGGGGACATGAGAGAAACCTCCCACAAGGATGGTAAAACATCAAAACATCCGGGCAATGTCCCCTGGGCAACGTCCTTGCAGACAGCCAATTCTCTCACACCAGAAGCAACTCCAGTTGCTCCTGACACAAAAAAAAAATTATTGTAGTATATTATTATATTACTAATATTATATTATTCATTATTCATGACTACATTGAAACTAGAATAGAGAGAAATCAGCGTGGAAACTGAAAGAGGTCCCATAGATTGTTGTACATGGAAATAAGGGTAGTAAAGTTTTTGATGTATTGAATACAGTTATATATTACAATTATATTTTTTGTTATTTAAACTCTTCTTTCCCTTCCTTCTTTCTTTCCTCTTTCCGTCCTCTCCTTCCTCCTCTTCTATCCCTCCCTTCTTTCTTTTTCCTTTCCCTTCGTTCTTCCTTCCATTCCTCTCCTTCCCTCTTCTTTCCCTTCCTTCCTTCTTCTCTTCCTCTCCTTCCCTCTTCTTTTCCTTTCTTCTTTCTTTCCTTTTCCTTCCTACCCACCTCTCTTCCTCTCCTTCCCTCTTCTTTCCCTTCCTTCATTATTTCCTTTCACTTCCTGACCTTTCTTTCCTCTTTCCCTTTCCTCCCTCCCTTCCTCTCCTTCCCCATCCTTTTCTTTCCCTTCCTTCCTTCCTTCCTTCCTTCCTTCCTTCCTTCCTTCCTTCCTATCCTTCCCTCTCTTCTTTACCTCCTTCCCTGTCCTTTCTTTTCCATCCTTTCTTCCCTCTCTTCTTTCCCTTCCTTCCTTCCTCTCCTTCCCTTCCTTCCCACCTCTTCCTCTCCTTCCCTCTTCTTTCCCTTCCTGACCTTTCTTTCCTTCCTCTTTCCCTTTTCTTCCTTCTTTCCTCCCTCCCTTCCTTTCCTTCCCCATCCTTTTCTTTCCATCCTCTTCTATCCCTTCCATCTTTTTTTCCTTTCCCTTCCTTCCTCCTTTCATTCCTCTACTTCCCTCTTCTTTCCCGTCCCTCATTCCTGTCCCTTCCTTCCTATCCTTCCCTCTCTTCTTTCCCTTCCTGCCTCTCTTCCTCTCCTTCCCTCTTTCCCTTCCTTCTTTCTTTCCTTTCTCTTTCCCTTTTTCCTTCTTTCCTCCCTCCCCTCCTCTCCTTCGGTCCTCTCCTATCCCTTCCTTCCTTCTTTTTCCTTTCCCTTCTTCTTTCATTCCTCTACTTCCCTTTTCTTTCCCTTCCTTCCTTCCTATCCTTCCCTCTCTTTACCTCCTTCCCTGTCCTCTTTTCCATCCTTCCTTCCTTCATCTCCTTCCCCTTCCTTCCTTCCCACCTCTCTTCCTCTTTTCCCTTCCTTCCTTCTTTCCTTTCACTTCCTAACCTTTCTTTCTCTTTCCCTTTCCTTCCTTCTTTCCTCCCTCCCTTCCTTTTTCCCCATCCCTTTCTTTTCATCCTCTCCTTCCTCCTCTTCTATACCTTCCTTTTTTCCTTTCCCTTCGTTCTTCCTTTCATTCCTCTACTTCCTTCCTTCTTCTCTTCCTCTCCTTCCCTTTTCCTTTCTTCTTTCTTTCCTTTTGTTTGCTTCCTTCCTCTCCTTCTTTCTCTTCCTTTATTCCTGCCTTCCTTCATCTCCTTCCCTCTCTTCTTCCCCTTCCTTCCTTTCATTCCTCTACTTCCCTTTTCTTTCCTTTCACTTCCTAACCTTTCTTTCCTTCCTCTTTCCCTTTCCTTCCTTCTTTCCTCCCTCCCCTCCTCTCCTTCGTCCTCTTCTATCCCTTCCTTCCTTTTCCTTTCCCTTCATTCCTCTACTTCCCTCTTATTTCCCTTCCTTCCTTCCATCCATAGGTCTTGCCATGCCCTTGCCCTCCTCCCTTTGCCCCACAACAAACAGGCGCCTTGATTACTCTGCAGTTTTGATCCCTCTTTGCCGCCTTTGCGAACACCCTTTGTTTTGATCCCGAACAATCTCTTGGCACAAGGACAGAAGTTTCCCAACAACGCAAGGCGCAGGAGTGGATGGTCCTGACTCAGCCAGAAGTCCCGATCCGGGCAGAGATGTCTTGCCGACAGCATCAAAACACCTGCCTGCATTCCAGAGTGACAAGGAAGTGTCACCCTGAGCCCTTCCTATGGTGAGGTTTTGTAAAAAGACACCACGATGGAATGGGTAGACTGGAAAGGCATGTGTCAGCACCTGATTGGTTACGCCAGCCAGGAACCAGAATTCCGATTGGCCCCTGGTGGCACAGTGCGTTAAAGCACTGAGCTGCTGAACTTGTGGACCAAAAGGTCCCAGGTTCAAATCCCGGGAGCGGAATGAGCGCCCGCTGTTAGCCCCAGCTCCTGCCAACCTAGCAGTTCTAAAACATGCCAATGTGAGTAGATTAATAGGTACCGCTCCAGCACTCCATGCAGTCCTGTCAGTGGCCACATGACCATGGAGGTGTCTACAGACAACAGTGGCTCTTCGGCTTAGAAATGGAGATGAGCACCAACCCCCAGAGTGTGAGTAGATCAATAGGTACTGCTCTGGCAGGAAGGTAACGGCGCTCCATGCAGTCATGCCAGTGGCCACATGACCTTAGAGGTGTCTACGGACAACGCCGGCTCTTCGGCTTAGAAATGGAGATGAGCACCAACCCCCAGAGTGTGAGTAGATCAATAGGTACTGCTCTGGCAGGAAGGTAACGGCGCTCCATGCAGTCATGCCAGTGGCCACATGACCTTGGAGGTGTCTATGGACAACGCCGGCTCTTCGGCTCAGAAAGGCAGGTGAGCACGAACCCCCAGAGTGTGAGTAGACCCTCGACGGGAAGGTAACGGGGCTCCATGCAGGCATGCCAGTGGCCACATGACCTTGGAGGTGTCTACGGACAACGCTGGCTCTTCGGCTTAGAAATGGAGATGAGCACCAACCCCCAGAGTCGGTCACGACTACACTTAACATCAGGGGAAACCTTTACCTTACTGTCTCTAGCTTGGTGTTGAGACAAATGGTTTTAACTGCCATTTTCACCTCGGAGAGGGAAGAGAGCGCTGACTGGAAACAGTCAGGAAGGAAGTGGCTGCCAACTCTCCGAAGCCTGATTATTTATAAGGCAAATGAGGCACATTTAAAGGCTTAAGCTAGCTAAAGGTAAAGGTTTCCCCTGACGTTAAGTCCGGTCATGTCTGACTCTGGGGGTTGGTGCTCATCTCCATTTCTGAGCCAAAGAGCCGGCGTTGTCCGCAGACACCTCCAAGGTCATGTGGCCACTGGCATGACTGCAAGGAACACCGTTACCTTCCTGCCGGAGCGGTACCTATTAATCTACTCACATTGGCATGTTTTCGAACTGCTAGGTTGGCAGGAGCTGGAGCTAACAGTGGTCGCTCACTCCGCTCCCCGGATCCGAACCTGCAACCTTTTGGTCTGCAAATTCAGCAGCTCAGCGCTTTAACACACTGAGGGACTATTTATTCCCTACGTTCTCTGCTGTATATATTGTTCCCCTGTTTGACCTATTGAACTGCAGTAAAGGTACTGTTACTTGTTACACAATCCTGAGTGACACTTTATTATACTGCAGGGTGATTCTTGATTCAGAAACTGTGGCAAAGCTTCTATTTATTTATATCTACAACCCAGAACACCTATACGGTGTTCCACCAAAACACGTCTCTTAGAAATGTAGCTCAAGAAAGGAGTAAGTTAGCCGAGGCAGGCGGTTTCCCGACAGAAGTGAATGACCATCTGTCGGGAGGGCTTTGATTGTTCTTTTCCTGCATGAAGGCAAAAGGGGTTGGACTAGATGGTCTTTGGGGGTCTCTTCCAACTCTATGGCTGGACCAGGATCCAAACCAACGTCCCTCGGTGTCTTCATCCAATCCTCGAAACGAAGACAAGGCTGAACAAAGTCTGGAAACACGGCGGCTTTACTTTCCCCATTTGGCAACCCCATGAAAACAAGCCCATGCGGCTCCCTCGGCACCGACAAGCCCAGCATTAAGCCTCTGTGGAAGGGTGTGTGAAAACAAACCTCCAGTCCACACTTGTGAGAAAAGAAAAGCCCAACAAAGCCGAAGTCTTAATTACTTATTTTCCTGGATCAAAGGGAGGCCTTTGGAAGCGGCCCAGAGAAGTCCAAGCACAAGGTGTGGAAACAAGGTCAAGCCCAGGCATGGGCCAACTTCGGCCCTCCCGGTGTTTTGGACTTCAACTCTCACAATTCCTAACAGCCTACCGGAAACAGAAACTAGTGATACGGGTGACCTTTCACAGGATTTGGAACATCAACAGAGTTTAGAACAACAACAAGTCCCAGGTGGCTCTGGCAGCGAGTCAGAGGAGTCTTTCTTAGATAGAGATACAAGGTTAAGGTTAAAGATCCATCGTCCCAGATGTTCCCTTAGAATAGCTAGCAAATGCGTGGGAACTCAAGGACAGAAAAATGCTTTCCTGGCTTGTAAGCATGGGTAAATAAGAGAGAAACAGGGAAAGATTTCAAACAAAGCAATGTTGATTTTGGAAGCACAGCTCCTGCCTTGTCTAAGCTCATGGAAAAAGGCCTTCTTCGATGATTAAACGTTGTAGGTTCGATTTATCTGCCCGTTCAACAATAGCTCCATTGTTGATGCTTTGCCATTATTACATTGCACTTTATTGTCTATTTTAGCTGTGAAACTACCTCTCCCCATTTTGAAATATTCTGCACTTTGGCCCAGATCCGTGTATTAGTCTCCTGTTTTTAACATTTTATGCTGTATGTTGATTTTTATGACTGTTTTATTGATGCTGATGTTTTATTGTTGGGATATTTGTTTTATTGTCTTGTTGCTGTTATTATATTGTTGTGTCGGGCAAAGCCCCATGTAAGCCACCCCGAGTCCCTTCGGGGAGATGGGGCGGGGTATAAAATAAAGTTATTATTATTATAGAAAAAGACTCTTGCTTTTGTTCATGCCGGGAACCTGTGTTTTGGATTATACTCTGAAGTTCATGCTGTCTTGTTTTCAGGACTGGTTTCCTATATCAGAGACTTGGAAATATATTCTGCAAATTGCCTTTTTCCTGAATGCCTTTGCTTTTGGATTATTGCTTCCTTTACTGCTTTTTATTCAGACTTTGCTATCTTTTATCAATAAACTGTTTAAACCTTTGTCAGTCTGGATTCGGAAGTCCCACAGTCTCTTTGCCTGCTCATTTTCCAATACTTTTGCAGGTTTGTGATCCCACCAGTTCTTTGCTGCTGGGAGGTGGGACTTGAGGCATAAGTTCCAATGAATCCTTTGGGTCGCATAGTTGTGCCTCTGTTTGTAGTCAGTCTGTGCAATTTTCTTACAGCAGCTGAGGAGATGATCAATGGTTTCGTCGGTTTCCTTGCACAGTCTGCATTTTGGGTCAACAGCTGACTTTTCGATCTTGGCCTTAATTGCCTTTGTCCTGATGTCTTGCTCCTGGGCTGCAAGGATCAGGCCTTCTGTCTCCTTCTTCAGGGTCCCATTCGTGAGCCAGAGCCAGGTCTTCTATTATTATTATTATTATTATTATTATTAATTGCCTTTGTCCTGATGTCTTGCTCCTGGGCTGCAAGGATCAGGCCTTCTGTCTCCTTCTTCAGGGTCCCATTCGTGAGCCAGAGCCAGGTCTTCTATTATTATTATTATTATTATTATTATTATTAATTGCCTTTGTCCTGATGTCTTGCTCCTGGGCTGCAAGGATCAGGCCTTCTGTCTCCTTCTTCAGGGTCCCATTCGTGAGCCAGAGCCAGGTCTTCTATTATTATTATTATTATTATTATTATTATTATTATTATTATTATTATTATTAATTGCCTTTGTTCTGATATCTTGCTCCTGGGCTGCATGGATCAGGCCTTCTGTCTCCTTCTTCAGGGTCCCATTCGTGAGCCAGAGCCAGGTCTTCTCCTTATCAGCTTTTCCTTCAATTTTGTCAAGGAACTTTCCATGCAATATTTTGTTGTGCCAGCTGTCAGCTCTAGTTTGTAGTGCAGTTTTCTTGTACTGCTTCTTTGTCTGCTGTGCTTTGAGGAGTTTCTGATTTTTGACTTCAATCCAAGCAGGTTCTTCACTTTGCTTTACATATTCTGCCAGGGCATGTTCTTCTTCTTTGACGGCTTTTTTTACTTGTAAGAGTCCTCTGCCCCCTGATCTTCTAGGCAGATATAGCCGGTCAACATCACTGCGAGGGTGGGTGCAGTGAATGATGAATGGTCAGGAGTTTTCTTGTTTTTCTGTCCAAATTGTCCTATTATTATAATTATTATTATTATTATAAACAGGATAGAAACAACAACAATAATAATGTGGGCTCATGAGTGGTGCTCAGGCAAAACCCAGCCAAAATCTCCTGAATTGCAAAGGGAAGCATTGAGTAAAGCCGGAGACGCGTCGGAGCGGAGCCGGGCCTTTCCCCTCCCTTGACCGCAAACAAAGCCTCGTTCACACGCTTCTGAAGGTAAATGTAGGTGAGCAACACCTGTTTGGCCTCCCCTCCGGGGCTCCTTTCTGCAAGGCAAGCAGAGGAGTGGAAGGAGCCGTTCTCACATCTCAAGGCAGGGAACCCGTTTGGCAAACAGAGCCGACGTCAGCATCTTTCTCACCCAAAGCCGGGCAAACCTTCGAGGCCGTTTCCTCCTGAACTGGAGTGTGCCCTCATCGTATTCGGACACAAGTGCCGGTTTCACGAGCTGAAGCGATTACGGCCAAGGAAACTCCCTTTGGACAGGGCTTGTGCTTGTTGGAAGTCACCCTCACACTGCTCAAATCTGCAGTCCTCAATAAGGAACAGCTAGTTATCATTAGGCTAGGTGGAGGGAATGTATTGTATATACTCGAGTATAAGCCGACCCGAATATAAGCCGAGGCATCTAATTTTACCACAAAAAAACCCGGGAAAACATTGACTCCAGTATAAGCTGAGTGGTAAATTTCAATAAAATTACATTAACTGAGGCATCAGTACGAGCTCATTGAAACAAGCTCAGAAAACCTCACGTCCAAATTCTCGACCACAGAAAGAGGCCTTTTCCCTCTGACTCAGTTTTTCACGAAACCAACCAGAGATCCATACGTGTGGGCCATAGGACGGCGAGGCTCAACAAGCCTGCAGAACGCTCTGCAAAACGTGACCCGGGTACGAAAGAGCCAAGAAGATCCTTCCCGGCCTCGATACGGGCCAAGACACGCGGGAGGAGAAGAGGCAGCCGCCTCGCTCGTTGGGAAAGTCTCCGTTTCCAAGTTGTGAAAGATCTCTTTCTTCTAGCTGTCGGCGGTGCGGCGGAAACCTCAAAAAGGCCACATTGCAACCCCACACAAACCCTCTTCACGACAGTAAACACTAATTAAACTAATTAAGCTCTTGCAGCCTTTCCGCGAACATGATTTTGTTGACAGCCTTATTTTTCGAAGGACAGGCCATCCCCAAGCTATGAACAAGATCAGTTCCGTAGGATTGTTCTTACGTTGGATTTGTATGTAAGTCGAAATGGGTGCATTATAAGTTGTATGTGCAGGAAATACCATGTGTGATTTCACAGAGACCACAATGAAGAATCATCTATATCTATCTATATCTATATCTATATATATAAAAGAGTGATGGAATCCTGGCGACCGCCAAAACAACAAAACTAAACACCCCACAACCTCGAAAATTGACAACACAACCCATTATCCACGCCTCTAGGTTGATACAACAAAAGAGCAAAGAAACATAAAGTCCTAATTAGAGGGAGAGGAATAATTGTTTTTTATCCAATTGCTGCCAGTTACAAGGCTAAGCTCCTCCAACTTGGTCTCCTAGCAACCTAATAAAAATAATAAACAACACTAAAAAATAATTAAAAACACTAAAAAATTAATACAATAAAATACTATAATAACTGAAAATAACTAAAAATAATACAAGAAAATAATAAAATATAATAAATAAAAATATAACTTACAATAAAATTAATAAAAAATGCAAATAACATCAAATAAAAATTACACAACAATTTTTAACCAATACCACCACCACTTTGCCACAGCAACGCGTGGCCAGGCACAGCTAGTATCTATATATATATATAAAAGAGTGATGGAATCCTGGTGACCGCCAAAACAACAAAACTAAACACCCCACAACCTCGAAAATTGACAACACAACCCATTATCCACGCCTCTAGGTTGATACAACAAAAGAGCAAAGAAAAATAAAGTCCTAATTAGAGGGAGAGGAATAATTGTTTTTATCCAATTGCTGCCAGTTAGAAGGCTAAGCTCCGCCCACTTGGTCTCCTAGCAACCCACTTGCCCAGGGGACAGGCAGAGTTAGGCCTCACTTAGGCCTCTTCCACATTGCCTATAAAATACAAATTATCAGATTTTAACTGGATTATATGGCAGTGTAGACTCAAGGCCCTTCCACACAGCTATATAACCCATTTATAATCTTATATTATCTGCTTTAACTGGGTTATCTGGACTCCACACTTTGACCCTTGACCTTAACTACCACCAATTCCTCAATACTTTATTTCCCATACCACCATATTTTGCCACAGCAACGCGTGGCCGGGCACAGCTAGTATCATCATATAATCTTTGAATAACATGGGCGATGTTTCCTTTGCTGCCTGTGCCCCTGTTCAAAAGATTTCACGTCATTTTCTCTCCCTGTGATAAGTGGATTTTGGGAAATATGACTTGTTGGGATGTAGGGACCAGATCTTAGCCTACATTTTCAGTGGCGACCCCTTTTCTCGTTCTTCCAGGAGTTAATTTCTATTCCGAGGGAGAGATTTCTCTCTCGTCCTGTTGTCTCACCACTGTTAACTAAGTCGGATGCTTGTAACGCGAGGACTGCCCGTGATGCCCAATTCAGACCTTCTCAAAGCCAGCCACGAGGCTCTTTGTTCAACGCCATTCAAAGGCTTCCTTGGCTCTCGGCCTTTTTCCAGAGAGGAGCCTCAAGGTCTAGGCCGACTTGTCACAAAGTCAAAGGCACCGCTTGCCAGGATTGCGGAACACGATGACCCTGGCATTCGGATGGCCCTGAAGACAAAGATGGGGAAAATCACGAGAGAAACAAGCAAGCTCTGCGGTCCATGGGTTGTCCCTTGCGCTTTCACTTGCTTAGTCGCCAGCTGCAATAAATCACTACTGACCGAGAGGTTCTTGGTTCAAAGCCAGCCTTCGTCGGATTGAGTGCCCGACTATTAAAATAGCCCAGCTCATTGTTGACCTAAGCAACCTGAAAGATAGTTGCATCTGTCAAGTAGGAAATTTAGGTACCGCTTATGCGGGGAGGCTAATTTAACTAATTTACAACATCATAAAAATCGTCCAGAAAGGAATGAGGAAGCAATCCGTCTGTTCACCCCACATGGGGAAGAGGCTAGAAAAGGTGCCCTAAGCAGTCTGCCTTTCTTATCCTCCGGTGGCCTAGGGGATAAAAGCCTCGTAAGGTTGGGTTGCTGACCTGAAGACTTCCAGGTTCGAATCCCACACAGGGAGAGCGCGGATGAGCTCCCTATATCAGCTCCAGCTCCATGCGGGGACATGAGAGAAGCCTCCCACAAGGATGGTGAAAACATCAAAACATCAAAACATCCGGGCAATGTCACCTGGGCAACGTCCTTGCAGACGGCCAATTCTCTTCACTCTGGTTGCTCCTGACACGAAAAAAAAAAAATCCCCGACTGGACTGCCACGTCCAGGGGGGTCACCAAAAAAGAAAAATGAACTTTGGAACACGGAAGGTACGGACACTGTTGGATAACACTGACAGCGAACGCCCCAAACGCAGGATCGCTGTTATCGACATAATAGCACTTCAGGAAACCCAGAGCCCAGGGGAGGGACAGCTGAAGGAAGAAAAAGGAAGCTACACCTTCTTCTGGAAGGGACGGCCTGAAGAAGAGCGAAGAATACATGGAGTTGGCTTTGCTCTCAGAAATGACCTGGTGAAGCACTTGACTGAAGCACCCACTGGCATCAACGGACTCTCAACCCTCCGAATTAACCTTACCAAAAACCAACAGGCAACCAGAATAAGTGTCTATGCACCAAGGAAATCCTTACTATCAGCCGGACACCATCTTGCATTTGTCCCTGTTGAACTTCATTTTGTGAGTTTCGGCCCATCTCTCGAGTCTGTCAAGATCGTTTTGACTTCTGCTCCTGTCTTCTGGAGTGTTGGCTCTCCCTCCCAGTTTGGTGTTGTCTGCAAACTTGATGATCGTGCCTTCTAACCCTTCGTCTAAGTCGTTAATAAAGATCCTGAACAGAACCGGGCCCATAACCCTGCTGATGGCACTCCACTTGTGACTTCTTTCCAAGATGAAGACAACCCTTTGGGTTCGTTCGCTTAGCCAATTACAGATCCACCTAACCGTAGTTTTGTCTAGCCCACATTTTACTAGTTTGTTTGCCAGAAGGTCGTGGGGGACTTTGTCAAAGGCCTTGCTAGGTAGGCTACATCCACGGTGTTCCCTGTATCGACCCAACTCATAACTCTATCGAAAAAAGAGATCAGATTAGTCTGGCATGACTTGTTTTTGGTAAATCCGTGTTGACTATTAGCAATGACCGCATTTGTTTCTAAGTGTTCGCAGACCACTTCCTTAATGATCATTTCCAGAATCTTGCCTGGTATCGACGTGAGGCTGACCAGACGGTAATTGTTTAGGTCGTTCTTTTTTCCCTTCTTGAAGATAAATAGGGACCACATTCGCCCTCCTCCAATCTGCTGGGACTTCTCCCGTTCTCCAAGAACTCTCAAAAATGATTGCTAGTGGTTCCGAAATAACTTCCGCTAGTTCCTTCAATACTCTTGGGTGTAATTGATCCAGCCCTGGGGACTTTTAGAGCAGCCAGGTATTCCTGGATGACTTCTTTCCCTATTTGGGGTTGGATTTCCCCAATCCTTCATCCACTCCATGTTGCTGAGGTTGAAGATGGCTTTCTTTTTGTGAGAAGACCGAGGCAAAGAAGGCATTGAGCAGTTCTGCCTTTTCCCTGTCCCCTGTCACCATCACCCCATCTTCTCCTCGCAGAGGCCCTATCGCCTCTTTGTTCTTCCTTTTCCTACTGACGTAAGCAAAAAAGCCCTTTTTATTGTTTTTAATGTCCCTGGCAAGTCTGAGCTCGTTTTGCGCTTTAGCCTTGCGAACCTTTTCCCTACAGGAGTTGGCTATTCGTTTGGTGATTTCTCCCTTTTTCCACTTCTTGTGCATGTCTTTTTTGAGTCTTAGACCGGTTAGAAGTTCTTTGGACATCCATTCTGGCTTCTTTGCACTTGCACTAGCAAAACTATGACCTACTCCGGGCACTGGCTCCTGAAGGAAGGCCTCTTTTAGATCTGGCGTCAGGCTTCTGAATTAGGAGGGCCGCATGTGGAAGAAAGACATGTGTTTTGCCAAACCACATCAAAGGCCATACGAGGAGGAGAGAGATGCCCCAGGCCCTCACGTTTCAGCCCTGATCCAAGTTCCTGCAACAAGGAGAACATGAATCGCCCCAAGGAGAGGACTCCACATATGGTTCAAAACAGATTTCACTTCAACTCTGCATATCCTCATTCCTCTTCGATCCTGGAAATTTCTCCACTATCTTCTCGTCTTCCGGGTCTTTCCCTTCCTATCAATCTCTCCACCCTCCTACCTTTCCTTTCCCTTCAGTCTCTCCACAACCTCTTCTCTCAATTTCTTTCCCTTCTCTTCAAGCTTTCCACAATCTTCATCTCCTTCTACCTTTCCTTTAATATTTCCATAACCCTCTTCTACCTTTTTTCCCCCCTTCTGTCGTCTTCTCTCCTACCTGTTTTCTCCCTGTAATCCTAATCTCCACGTTTTTTTCTTTCCCTTCCATTTCTCGATAGAGTTACGAGTTGGGTCGATACAGGGAATGCCGTGGATGTAGCGTACCTGGATTTCAGTAAGGCCTTCGACAAAGTCCCCCACGACCTTCTGGCAAATAAACTAGTAAAATGTGGGCTAGACAAAACTACGGTTAGGTGGATCTGCAATTGGCTAAGCGAACGAACCCAAAGGGTGATTCTCACCAATGCGTCGTCTTCATCATGGAAAGAAGTGACAAGTGGAGTGCCACAAGCAGGGCTCCGTCCTGGGCCCGGTTCTGTTCAGGATCTTTATTAACGACTTAGACGAAGGGTTAGAAGGCACGATCATCAAGTTTGCAGACGACACCAAACTGGGAGGGAGAGCCAACACTCCAGAAGACAGGAGCAGAATTCAAAACGATCTTGACAGACTAGAGAGATGGGCCGAAACTAACACAATGAAGTTCAACAGGGACAAATGCAAGAGACTTCACTTCGGCAGAAAAAATGGAAATCAAAGATACAGAATGGGGGACAATGCCTGGCTTGACAGCAGTGTGTGCGAAAAAGACCTTGGAGTCCTCGTGGGGAGGAAGGGGAACATGAGCCAGGAATGTGATGCAGCAGCTAAAAAAGCCAATGGGATTCTGTCCTGCATCAAGAGGGGAATAGCGTCTAGATCCAGGGAAGTCCTGCTCCCTCTTATTCTCTTCTGCCTTGGTCAGACCACACCGGGAATCACACTGGGCCCAATTCTGGGCACCACAGTTGAAGGGAGATGTTGACAAGCTGGAAAGCGTCCAGAGGAGGGCGACTAAAATGATCAAGGGTCTGGAGAACAAGCCCTATGAGGAGCGGCTTAAAGAGCTGGGCATGTTTAGCCTGCAGAAGAGAAGGCTGAGAGGAGACATGAGAGCCATGTACAAATACGTGAAGGGAAGTCATAGGGAGGAGGGAGGGAGCTTGTTTTCTGCTGCCCTGCAGACTAGGACACAAGGGAAGAATGGCTTCAAACTACAGGAAAGGAAGGAGATTCCGTCTGGACATCAGGAAGAACTTCCTCACTGTGAGAAGGGCTGTTCGACAGTGGAACTCTCTCCTCGGGGCCGTGGTGGAGGCTCCTTCTTTGGAGGCTTTTAAGCAGAGGCTGGATGGCCATCTGTCGGGGGTGCTTTGAATGCAATTTCCTGCTTCTTAGCAGGGGGTTGGACTGGATGGCCCATGAGGTCTCTTCCAACTCTACTATTCTATGATTCTCTACAATCCTCGTCTTCCCAGGTCTTTCCTTTCTCGTCAATCTCTCCACTCTTCCTTCCTTCCTTTCCTTTCAATCTCTCTGCTATTCTAATCTCTCTCCATGTCTTTCCTTTCCCTTTAATCTCTCCACAATCTTCTTTTCTACTTTTCCTTTCCCTTTAATCTCTCCACAATCCTCTTCTCTCCTAACTTTCCTTTCGATTCAATCTCTCTGCAATCCTACTCCCCATCCCTCCCTTTCCCTTCCCTTCAATCTCCCCACAATCCCCACCTTCCTTTCCCCTTCCCGTCAATCTCAACCCCCTTGCCTCCCCATATATTTCCTTTCCCTTTTCGCCAGGACAGGTAACCAAATGCCTGGTAAACATTTGGGACTATAACTACCATCATCCACTGCTGTCCCAATCCAAAATTATCTGGGAGACGACCCATTTGCCGCCCGGGGCCTCTTTTGTGCTTGACGTCACTCCATAAAACGCTAATGACAAGTGCTGACGGCACAAGAAAAATACAAGGGAGTGCCAAAGGATCTGGCCCAGATAAAGTCACTTTGACGGCCTTCCTACCCATCGTATCAAAATGCTGAAATTTCAAGACGGGCCAGATTCTCCTGGAGATTTCTTATCAGGTGCAAGGAGCCTCCCAAGGGCACCTCCGCCTCTCTAATCGGCCCACACCCAACGCGGCCCCATTGCGAGACCTGGCATCGCCCAAACCCGAAAGCCCTGGTCCGATTTGGAAAACAGGCCAGTACTATTCCGCTGGGAAGGATTCCCTGTCGAGGCCAACTAGGCCGGGGAGGAGAGAGACAAGCGAGGCATTGTGAGGGCCGGGAAAGTAGGTCGGCGGGGAAAAGAAAACAAAACAAGGGCGCCGGAGGGTGTTCCCGGCCAAGGAGAGGGGCTCGGAGGAGACGTGGTGGTGCCGGGGAAAACACTCACCTGGGGAAATGTCAACGCCCCGCCGTATGTGCCGATCAATGGCAAACTCTGCTTATTAGAGACAACCAGAACATGAAACGTTTACACCAGGCAACCCTTTGCTAGAGACCTGCATCGTATTTGTTTGAGACCAAATATCAACTCAGTACTGCAAAGGAAGCAAAGAGGTTAACAGAGAGGAAAACAAGGAGACAAAAACTCCATTAAGGTGGAACTACTGTATATACTCAAGTATAAGCCTAGTTTTTCAGCCCTCTTTTTAAGACTGAAAAAGCCCCCCTCGGCTTATACTCGGGTGAGGGTCCTAGTTGGCTTATATTTGGGTCAGCTTATACTCGAGAATATATGGTACATTTATTATTTTTCTCTATTATTATTGATATTATTACATTTATTATTTTTCTCTATTATTATTGATATTATTACATTTATTATTTTTCTCTATTATTATTGATATTATTACATTTATTATTTTTCTCTATTATTATTGGTATTATTACATTTATTATTTTTCTCTATTATTATTGATATTATTACATTTATTATTTTTCTCTATTATTATTGATATTATTACATTTATTATTTTTCTCTATTATTATTGGTATTATTACATTTATTATTTTTCTCTATTATTATTGATATTATTACATTTATTATTTTTCTCTATTATTATTGATATTATTACATTTATTATTTTTCTCTATTATTATTGGTATTATTACATTTATTATTTTTCTCTATTATTATTGGTATTATTACATTTATTATTTTTCTCTATTATTATTGCTATCATTACATTTATTATTTTTCTCTATTATTATTGATATTATTACATTTATTATTTTTCTCTATTATTATTGGTATTATTACATTTATTATTTTTATTATTATTGCTATCATTACATTTATTATTTTTCTCTATTATTATTGATATTATTACATTTACTATTTTTCTCTATTATTATTGGTATTATTACATTTATTATTTTTCTCTATTATTATTGGTATTATTACATTTATTATTTTTCTCTATGATTATTGGTATTATTACATTTATTATTTTTCTCTATTATTATTGGTATTATTACATTTATTATTTTTCTCTATTATTATTGGTATTATTACATTTATTATTTTTCTCTATTATTGTTGCTACTATTACATTTCATTTACTCTATCTTTATTATTACAGTAGAGTCTCACTTATCCAAGAGTCGCTTATCCAATGTTCCGGATTATCCAATGCATTTTTGTAGTCAACGTTTTCAATACATCATAATATTTTGATGCTAAATTCGTAAATACAGTAATTACTACATAGCATTACTGTGTATTGAACTACCTTTTCTTTAAAATTTGTTGTATAACATGTTTTGGTGCTTAATTTGTAAAATCAGAGCCAAATTTGATGTTTAATAGGACTTTTCTTAATCTTATTATCCAACTTATTCACTTAGCCAACGTTCTGCCGGCCCGTTTACGTTGGATATGCGAGACTCTACTGTAATACCAATAATAGAGAAAAATAATAAATATACCATTATTAATACATTTATTAATTCACTCTTATCATTATTATTATTGCATTTATTATTTTACTCTTATTTATTATTACATGTATTATTTTCCTGTATTTATAATTACATGTATTATTTTACTCTATTATTATTAAAAGGATACATAAGCACATTGACATTGAAGAAGATGAGAATAATGATTTGATCAGAGTTGGACAGTCTTATCTTAAATTTGAGCTTGATGTAAATATTCAAAAACATTTAACCTACTGATGCCTCTATTAATGTAATTTTATTGGTATCTATTTTTATTTCTGATATTTACCACCCTCGGCTTATACTAGAGTCAATGTTTTCCCAGGTTTTTTTGTGGCAAAATTAGGCACCTCGGCTTATATTAGGGTCGACTTATACTTAAGTATATACGGTACATTCCCTCCACCTAGCCTAATGATAACTAGCTGTTCCTAGCTGTATATACGGTTAATACCAGGGGTCCCCAAACTTTTTAAGCCGAGGGCTTAAAAACAATATTTCAGACTGTTGAGGGGCCGGATTATCATTTGAAAAAAATACAATCAAATCCGATGCACACTCCATAAGTCTTATTTGTAGTGCAAAAACAACAACAACAACAACAACAACAACAAGAACAATAACAACGAAAGAACAATACAATATTTAAAAACAAAAACAATTTTAACCAACATACATTGATCAGGATTTCAATGGGAAATCCTGCTTCTGACCAATGAGATAGTCAAGTTAATTAGGGTTGTTGTTGTTGTTGTTGTTTGCCTTCAAGTCATTTCAGACTTTGGGTGAACCTAAGTCTAAAATGTATTTATTTATTTATTTATTATTTATTTACTGCATTTATTTACTACATTTGTATCACACCCTTCTCACCCCAAAGGGGACTCAGAGTGGCTTACAAATTATATGTACATATAATATATTATAGTATTAGCATAGCACAATATTAGCATTATATATTACTATATTGAATTATACCACTATACTGTAATTTAATTAGTAATATTATATGTAATATAGAAAATATAATTAATATTATTATATGGTATTATTATTAGTGTTATATCGTATTACATTATAATATTATTATCAATATTATATGTATATACAATATATTATATTATAAAACTGAGGGCGGGGGCCAGGTAAATGACCTCGGAGGGCCGCATCCGGCCCCCGGGCCTTAGTTTGGGGACCCCTGGTATATACATTGGTCTTTCCTTCATATTGGGAATATGAAGGACATGAATATGAAGTGAGGAATGCCATAGATGCTTCTTGGGCCTGTTTTGAGTCAAGCAAGGAGTGCAATACAGATCTCAGACTTAGCGAGAACCGTACCAACCTCCAGAAATGGTCGCAAATTCCGTTCCCAATGTATTTAACTTATTTATTGACAGGTAAAGTGGCCACACGGGAAGGAAGAGGGGCGGCAAACCTGGCTCTGGGGTGGGAGGGGCGTCGGGGGGGAGGGAAGCCCAACGTCAAGAACTCGGAAGGGAGACGGAGAAGGGGAAAGGGAGCGGGAAAGTAACACAACACTCCTCGGCGGTGGTTCCTTTGCGGACCAGAATACAGAGGGAGGAGGGTGGGAACAAAGCTCGTCCCGGGTCTCTTCGCGTCCGGCTCAAGGGATGGAGTTGAAGAGGTCTCTGAGGAAGCCCTTGGGGTCACAGATGTCCGACAGCAGGCCTGCGAGGAGAGGAGAAGAAGGCGGCTCAGTCAGACCCAGAAACGTTGCCAGGAAACCTCTTCCTCTGCAGCTAAGACGAGAGGACTTCAGTTCGTCCCTCATTACGAGCTTACATCCCATAATAATAATAGTAATTATTATTATTATTATTATTATTATTATTAAGGCCAAGATAAAAAAATCAGCTAATGACCCAAAATGCAGACTGTACAAGGAAGCTGACGAAACCATGGATCATATCCTCAGCTGCTGCAAGAAAATCACACAGACAGACTACAAACAGAGGCCCAAATGATCCATTCGAACTTATGCCTCAGGTACCATCTCCCAGCAGCAAAGAACTGGTGGGATCACAAACCTTCAAAGGTAATGGAAAGCAGTCAAAGAAGAAGAACATGCCCTGGCAGAATATGTCAAGCAAAGCGAAGAACCTGCTTTGATTGAAGTGAAAAATCAGAAACTCCTCAAAGCACAGCAGACAAAAAACCAGTACAAGAAAACCGCACTACAAACTAGAGCTGGCAGCTGGCACAACAAAACATTGCATGGAAAGTTCCTTGACAAAATTGAAGGAAAAGCTGATAACGAGACAGGGCTGAGCATCTATACCTCTCCTGAGGCGCTTGTTAGAACTCCTCTAGCCCCGCCCCGTGTCCTGGGCAGGTGCTGCAGGACAGGGATAGAAGCTCAGCTCTGCCTCAGAGCTCGTAACTCTGCCCTTCGCAGTCCTGGACGCCCATTTGTGGCCCCGCCCACCTCCCCTCCTAGCCACGCCCACCCCTCTAAGCCACGCCCCCCTTTCCGGTGGGCGCTGAGTAATATTTTTTTCTGGAAAGGGGGCGGCAGGCCAAATAAGTTTGGGAACCACTGTTTTAGATGGTGATTCGCACTCTGAACACTGCTCTCCTTCACCCGCTTTAGCAGAAGGGTTCACGGAACCAAAACATGGCCTTGAGGAAAGGAGCCAAGCAGAAGTGGGTGAAAGACGGAGTTGGAGAAAACGGAGAAGGATGAGGAGAAGGAGGAAAAGGACAAGGAGGAGGATCAGCAACCACCGGAAGAAGGGCTTCCTCACTCACCGGCCACGTCCAGAAATTCGGAGAAGGTCTCGACGGGCATGAACTCCTCCTGGAAGGTCTTGAGGGCCTTGTCGGCCGCCTCGTGGATGGGCATGTCGTTGTGGCGGATGTACTCGGCCAGCGAGTAGGACCAGCCCCCCTCCGTGTTGCTCGTAGGCACCTTCTGGAAGGGGAAGCACCGTGGGCGGGGGTCAGGGCCCACGGACGAGCATTGGCTACCAAGGCCACGTGGAATATCCCACTTCCGCCCTCAATCGCCCGACACACTTACTTTGAACATGTTGTAGATGAGGTCCACCAGGGCCCAGAAGAGGAGGCCGGAGCGGTAGGCCGAGTAGTCCTTCACTGCTTTATCTGTCAGCCTAGAAGGAGGGGGAGACATGACACATTGAGCCTCAAAGTGCTGTTAATGGCTTCCTTTCGCGGCCTCAGACGCGGATGATGAATAGCCGGACGGCAATGACCACCGCCAGGAGGCCATCAATAATCCATAGGAGAAAATGCATCAGCGAAACAGCGGAGAAGGAAGATCATTCACCTACCAAAGCAGACCCTCCTCTTGAGAAGAAAATAGAAACAGCATTTCACTGCAATCAGGGAAATACTACATGTCCATCCATCCTTCTATCATCTGACACAGTGGTTCCCAAACTTATTTGGCCTACCGCCAACTTTCTAGAAAAAATATGGCTCAGTGCCCCCTGGAAAGGGGGCGTGGCTTAGAGGGGTGGGTGTGGCTCCTGCTCAAGAGGGCGGGGCTGAGTCCAAGATGCAGGGCTGGGAGGGGGAGGTGGGCGGGGCCACAAATGGGCGGCCAGGACTGGGATGGGCGCCCCCACCCACAGCCCCGCCCTTTAGTCCTAAAAGGCCTCTCAGGAGAGGTATAGAGGCTCAGTCCTATCTTGGGCTTATTCGCTTATCCAACGTTCTGCCGGCCCATTTATGTTGGATAAGCGAGACTATATATATATCTATATCTATATCTATATATATAAAAGAGTGATGGCATCAGGGCAGCGGACAAAACAACAAAACTACAGGCCCCCCAACCTCGAAATTTGACAACACAACCCATCATTCACGCCTCTAGGTTGATACAACAACAAAAAAAAAAAGAAACATAAAGTCCTAATTAGAGGGAGAGGAATAATTGTTTTTATCCAATTGCTGCCAGTTAGAAGGCTAAGCTCCGCCCACTTGGTCTCCTAGCAACCTACTCAGCCCAGCGGACAGGCACAGTTAGACCTCACTTAGGCCTCTTCCACAGATTATCAGATTTGAACTGGATTATATGGCAGTGTAGACTCAAGACCAGGGGTCCCCAAACTAAGGCCCGGGGGCCGGATGCGGCCCTCCAAGGTCATTTACCTGGCCCCCGCCCTCAGTTTTATAATACAGTAGAGTCTCACTTATCCAACACTCACTTATCCAACGTTCTGGATTATCCAAGGCATTTTTGTAGTTAATGTTTTCAATATATCGTGATATTTTGGTGCTAAATTCGTAAATACAGTAATTACTACATAGCATTAATGTGTAATGAACTACTTTTTCTGTCAAATTTGTTGTATAACATGATGTTTTGGTGCTTAATTTGTAAAATCATAACCTATTTTGATGTTTAATCGGCTTTTTCCTAATCTCTCCTTATTATCCAACATATTTGCTTATCCAACGTTCTGCCGGCCCGTTTACGTTGGATAAGTGAAACTCTACTGTATAATATTTTTATATCAGTTTCAATAATATAATATATTGTATATACATATAATATTGATAATATTATGTTATACAATATAATACTAATACTAATAATACCATATAATAATATTAATTATATGTTATATATTACATATTATATAATAGTATAGTGATATAGTTCAATATATTAATATATAATGCTAATATTGTGCTATGCTAATAATATAATGTATTGTATGTACATACAGCTGCTCTGAGTCCCCTTCTGGGTGAGAAGGGTGGGATATAAATGTAGTAAATAAATGCAGTAAATAAATAATTAATTTTAGACTTAGGCTCGGCCAAAGTCTGAAATGACTTGAAGGCACACAACAACAACAATCCTAATTAACTAGACTATCTCATTGGCCAGTAGCAGGCCCACACTTTCCATTGAAATCCTGATAGGTTTATGTTGGTTAAAATTGTTTTCATTTTTAAATATTGTATTGTTCTTTCGTTGTTGTTGTTGTTGCACTACAAATAAGACATGTGCAGTATGCATAGGAATTTGTTCATTTTTTTTCCAAATGATAATTCGGCCCCTCAACAGTCTGAAAGATAGTGGACCGGCCCTCTGCTTCAAAAGTTTGAGGACCCCTGCTCAAGGCCCTTCCACACAGCTATATAACCCATTTAGAATCTTATATTATCTGCTTTGAACTGGATTATCTTGACTCCACACTGTCATATAATCCACTTCAGTGTGCATACTAAACATAAAGACAACCATACAACAGACATTCAATACCACCACTACCTCAACAATTTCTCACCAACACCACCAGACAACGACACAGCAACGCGTGGCCAGGCATAGCTAGTATATATATAAAAGGCTTTTGGCATCATGGCGACTCACAAAACAACAAAACCCCAAACCCCCCAAACTCAAAAATTGCCAACACAATCAATCATCCCCGCCTCAAGTAAGATACAACACAACTACACTAAAAACACAATCACAACAGCAACCACCACAACAGGCGACCAGGTACTCTTCACCCACCCTTGAGCCTTCCCTCCAGCTGTTTTCAACTTCAACTCTCACCATTCCTAACACCTTAAGCTTCTGAGAGAAAAAACAAAAGGGACTCAGGCTGTGACGAATGCTGGGAGTTGAAGTCCAAACCACCTGCAGCAAAGGCCCAAGTTGGCCCACGCCTGGATCCCAGGGCACAGGCAAACTGCATTTAGACCTCATCCATACTACTGTCCCTAGAAAATACAGATTATCTGATTTCAACTCCATTATGTGGCAGTCTACACTCCAACCCCTGCCACACAATATTACCCAGAATACCAAGGCACATCTGCCAATATCTCCTTTAAACTGGATGATCTACCTTGGCATTCTAAATAATATTCCTCTATGACATCGCCTTGACTCTACACTGCCATCTAATCCAGTTCAGTCTACATTTTATACAACTATGTGCAACTGACCTCATATAATCCAGTTCTAACCACCTAATGTAACATTATAAATATAATATATAAGACTTACTACGGTATAATAATAGAAAACAATATGATCTCTAAAACCAGGAGACGAAATAAAGACCAACACTCGGAAAGCAGGGAAATTGGGAATTCGACAAACGAAACAATCAGGGCCAGCTAACACTTCCCAACAAAACATTCCTCCAGACAGTAAACAAACACCCTTTCAACCTGCAAGGCCATTAAAAACTAATCAAGGTAGCTAATTCCACCATTCAAACCTCCCACACCGACACTATTAATTCCTATTCAAACTGACCAACCAAGGATTCCACAAGGTAAAAACCGACCAGGCTTACAACCATCAAGGCTATTCAATACTTTTCAACCTGGCCAACCAACATTTCCCCTACATACAAAACCCCCAAACTTTGAAACCACAACACTACTCTGTCCCATTCAACCTCGCCTAGCAACAATACCTTATGTGCAAACCGACCAGGCTTTTAACCTACAAACCTATTCAATACCATTCAATCTGGCCAAACAAGAATTCCCCTACTAAGGAAGTACCCACACTTCAAAACGCCTCTTTGATTAATGCTACGACTCCAAGCACTCCACAAAACGGCCAGACTTTCACGCTGCAAGGCTATTCACTCCTATTCCACCTGGCCAACAAATAATTCCCATAAGCCACAGCAATGCGTGGCGGGGCAAAGCTAGTATATATATATAAACTAGCTGTGCCCGGCCACGCGTTGCTGTGGCAAAGTGGTGGTGGTATCGGTTAAAACTTGTTGTGGAATTTTTATTTGACGTTATTTGTATTTTTTAAAATTAATTTTATTGTCACTTATCCTTTTTATTTATTATATTTTATTATTTTGTTGTATTATTTTTAGTCATTTTGTTATAGTATTTTATTGTATTAATTATTTTAGTGTTTTTAATAATTTTTTATTGTATTATTTGTATTTATTTTTTTATCATTATTTTATTAACACTGGGCTGAGTGGGTTGCTAGGAGACCAAGTGGGTGGAGCTTAGCCTTGTAACTGGCAGCAATTGGATAAAAACGATTATTCCTCTCCCTCTAATTAGGAATTTATTTTTCTTTTCTTTTTGTTGTATCAACCTAGAGGCATGGATGAGGGGTTGTGATGTCAATTTTCGAGGTTGTGGGGTGTTTACTTTTGTTGTTTTGTCCGCTGCCCTGATGCCATCACTCTTTTATATATAGATGTAATGTGCATAATTCCCATGGAGTAAACAACAAAACCACTGGACCAAATCACACCAAATTTGGCCACAAAAGACATTAGTCATCCAATCAATCTGCATGCGGCAGCGTGTCAGCAAAAATGGCTAGGCGTGTTCATGCTGACATGCGTGTCCTAGGTTGGCCATCACTGATCTAGCTCAATGGATTCCCAGGCCTGAGTGGGGGTCCGAACCCCAAATCTGCATCCCACCCACGGTCCACAAACCCTCTGTGGCCCCCGTTTTTGTAGCCCTGGAGCCCCTTCCCAACCCTCAGGGGACGAGCGGGCCCACCTGGTTGCTCCGGCCGGGGAGGCCACCCTGGCCTGGGCGACCACCAGCAGCCGCTTGAGGATGTCGATGCGGATGGCCTTCCAGCGCTCGGGCGGGAGGACGTGGAGGGCCAGGAGGGTGTGGTAGTGGGGGCCGTCCACCTCGAAGGCACTCTCCACCCACTTCTCCTTCGGCTGCTCCAGGAAGCTCTGCAGGCTCTTCTCTTCGCGGGAGGTGGCGCGCGTCCTGTAAGAGCCAAAGCCATCACACATCATCATGATATACTTCATTCATATTCCGCCCTGTCTCCCTGACAGGACGCAGGACGGATTCCAATGACAAAAAGGCAAACATTCAATGCCTGATAAAACAGTAATTCCAAAACAATATCGGCCAGCCAAGACCCAACACAAACCAAAATGTACCCGCACATACCAAATTAAGCCCCCATATATACGAGGGCTATCCACAAAGTAGGTTACGTTTTGGATTTTAAAAAGGACAAAGTATAGGAGAAATCATTTACCATATGCAGCTGAAAGACACATCCCAATAGTACAATCTCACGTAATCCCCATTGAAATCTAGGCACGTGTCATACAGATAAATGAGTTTGAAAAGTACTGCTCCAGTAAATTCCCCACTTGTGTCCTCAGCTCTTCCCCCTTCTCCCTTCCTGCAGCGGAGCCAAAACGCCCCCATTGTTGGAAACGGAGGAGAGAGGCGGCAAATTTACTGGGGCAGACCTTTTCAAACTCATTTATCCATATGAGACGTGCCTAGATTTCAATGGGGATTACATGAGATTATAGTATTGGGATGTGTCTTTCCGCTGCATATCGTAAATTATTTCTCCTATACTTTGTCCTTTTTAAAATCCAAAACATAACCTACTTTGTGGATAGCCCTCGTATCACAACCTAAAATTAATGAAATTGTATCTAGTATAAAAACATGAACCTCATCTTACAACCCTCCCCCCCAAAGGTTCACTTACGGATTATCTCTCTCTCTCTCTCTCTCTCTCTCTCTCTCTCTATATATATATATATATATATATAATGTATATTGCATGTGCATAACATCACAGCACACATGCACATGAGGCCCGAGTGTCTGGGGCTCATCTCTAAATATTGGGCTATTAATACTATATTATTATCTATATATAAAAATATATAATGTTCGTTTTACTATGGAGTAAACAACAAAACCACTGTATCAAATCACACCAAATTTGGCCACAAAAGACAGTCATCCAATCTATGAAAAATAGAAAAATAGTCCAAATTAGACGATGAGGAAGAGCCGTTTTCCCCCGGCTGCCAGTTTAAAATAAACACATATGCAAACATGAAAACAGAATGAACCATAACAGTATTGGTGTCACCTGAACCAAATCACACCAAATTTGGCCACAAAAGACATAGTCATCCAATCTATGTCTTTCCATCAAAAAACCTAGAAAAATAAAGTTCAAATTACAGTTGATGAGGAAGAGCCGTTTCCCCCCCGGCTGCTAGTTTAAAATAAATACATATGCAAACATGAAAACAGAATGAACCATAACAGTATTGGTGTCACCTGAACCAAATCACACCAAATTTGGCCACAAAAGACATAATCATCCAATCTATGTCTTTCCATCAAAAAAACCTAGAAAAATAGTCCAAATTACAGTTGATGAGGAAGAGCCGTTTCCCCCTGGCTGCTAGTTTAAAATAAACGCATATGCAAACACGAAAACAGAATGAACCATAACAGTATTGATGTCACCTGAACCAAATCACACCAAATTTGGCCACAAAAGACATAGTCATCCAATCTATGTCTTTCCATCAAAAAAACCTAGAAAAATAAAGTTCAAATTACAGTTGATGAGGAAGAGCCGTTTCCCCCCGGCTGCTAGTTTAAAATAAACACATATGCAAACACGAAAACAGAATGAACCATAACAGTATTGGTGTCACCTGAACCAAATCACACCAAATTTGGCCACAAAAGACATAGTCATCCAATCTATGTCTTTCCATCAAAAAAACCTAGAAAAATAAAGTTCAAATTACAGTTGATGAGGAAGAGCCGTTTCCCCCCCGGCTGCTAGTTTAAAATAAATACATATGCAAACATGAAAACAGAATGAACCATAACAGTATTGGTGTCACTGCATAACTTGGCTCGATAAAGAATAAAGAATTTACGATACTGACGTGTTGAGGACGTAAAGCACGGTGTGGATGATGTAGGGGATGAGGTGGATGTTGCTCTCCCGCCCGCCGCCCCCGGTGTCCACGCTGAAGGACTGCTCCATGGCGAAGCGGAGGAAGAGCAGCTTGGTGTCGTGGATGTTGAGCTGGTAGGTGGGCTCCCGCTGCCCGGTGCATTCCTGCAGGTAGGTGTTGTGCCTAAAGCGGGAGGAAAAGCACCCAGTGGAGTCACACACATAGCCTTCATTGCAGCCATGAGCAAACTGGGCCGGGCTGTGGCGCAGCTGGCTAGTAACCAGCTGCAATAAATCACTACTGACCGAGAGGTCATGAGTTCGAAGCCCGGGTCGGGTTAAGCCCCCGACCATTAAATAGCCCGGCTTGCTGTTGACCTATGCAGCCCCGAAAGACATTTTGGGGAAATTTAGGTACGCTTTATGCGGGAGGCTAATTTAACTAATTTACAACATCATAAAACTGCCAGCAAAACACGAGGAATGGAACGAGGAAGTACAGCCATGACTGGACAGTGAAGCAACAGCTCCCCCTGTGGCCGGAATCGTGAAGCTGGAAAAAAAATGTTAAGTGCCTCTGTGTCTGTCTATATATGTTGTTTGTCTGTTGGCATTGAATGTTTGCCATATATGTGTTCATTGTAATCCGCCCTGAGTCCCCTTCGGGGTGAGAAAGAAGGGCGGAATATAAATACTGTAAATAAAAATAATAAATAAAAAATTCAAGAAGGAAGAAAAGGAAGAAAGGCCTCTGTGTCTGTCTATACTGTATGTTGTTTGTCTGTTGGCATTGAATGTTTGCCATATATGTGTTCATTGTAATCCGCCCTGAGTCCCCTTTGGGGTGAGAAAGAAGGGCGGAATATAAATACTGTAAATAAATAAATAAATATAAATAAATAAAATAAATAAACTTTGGCCCTCCGGGTGTTTTGGACTTAGGCTGTTAGGAAACAAGTCCAAAACACCCGGAGGGCCAAGGTTTGCCCTTGGCTGCTACAAACCCAAAGAAACGGCAGCTAGTCGTATGGTGTCATCTACGTACCTCATTACACTATGTAACAGGATTTGTGTTCCTGGGTTATCAATGTCATTTCCTAATTGGTTCTATCATTAAAACATGGGGAAAGTTTATTCAACTTCTGCGGGAGGGACATAGCAAAATTTGTTCTAGTTTTTCAATAAATATCTCATCAATACATTATATTATTATCAACGCACAATATCAACATTACATATTATGTACTATATTCTACTATACCACTATACTGTCATATTATTTCTAATAAAAATAATAAAATAAATACAAAAAAACCCAAAATAAAATAATACAATTAAAAATAAAAATAAAAATAATATAATCAAATAATAAAATATAATACATAAAAATAATAAAAGAATAAAAATACAAATAATAATAAAACAATAAAAATAAAATAAATACAAATAATACAATAAAAATAATGAAACTAAAAAAATTAAAAACACCCAAAAATTAATACAATAAAATACTATAATAACACAAAATAAGTAAAAATAATACAACAAAATAATAAAATATAATAAATAAAAACGTAAGTTACAATAACATTAATTTAAAAATACAAATAACATCAAATAAACATTCCACAACTATTTTTAACCAATACCACCACCACTTTGCCACAGCAACGCGTGGCCGGGCACAGCTAGTCTCTATATATAAAAGGGTAATGAGATTTCAGCCTAGGACAAAACAACAAAACTACACATCCCAGAAACACTAAACTTGGCAGCACAACCCCTCATCCATGCCTCTAGGTTCATACAACAAAAAGAAAAGAAAAATAAATTCCTAATCAGAGGGAGAGGAATAATTGTTTTTATCCAGTTGCTGCCAGTTAGAAGGCTAAGCTCTGCCCACTTGGTCTCCTAGCAACCCACTCAGCCCAGGGGACAGGCAGAGTTAGGCCTCACTAAGGCTTCTTCCACACTGTCTATAAAATATAGATTATCTGATTTTAACTGGATTATATGGCAGTGTAGACTCAAGGCCCTTCCTCACAGCTATATAACCCATTTATAATGGACTTAATGTAAGGTAAAACCTTGACCCTTGACCTTAACTACCACCAATTCCTCAAGACTTTATTTCCCATACCACCAGACTTCGCCACAGCAATGCGTGGCCGGGCACAGCTAGTTCAACAGAGTTTCTGGAGTAAAACAACTTTCAAAGTAAGGATCACACAATGAAACAGGAAATAACACTTTCAAACCAGGAACAATTTTTTCAGATTTTGTTACATAGTGTTGTTCCATTTGGGGCCTACAAACAAGAAGAAGAACACAAGAACAAGATTCAAGCTGGAGAATAAAAGAATACTAATAACAGAGAGGGAGTATAGCAAGGGAGTCGATGGTGCCACGGAAGGCCAAGCAGGTGGCCAAGCAGGTGGCCAAGGTGCCTCACCTGGCCAAGCAGGTGGCAAAGGCCGACTCCGGGACGTGGGGCCCCCAAACGGGCAGGAGACCGTTGCACTTGGTGTTGGCGTTCTGCAAGGCCGCGCTCTCCCACTCCTCGCGGCCGCGGGCCAATCTGCAAAAGGGGCGAAACAGGGACACAACATCCATCACAGGGACCTCCACCATTGCAATTCCTCCGCCCACTTCTGCGCCCGAAAAAAAAAAAGAGTTACGGCCCTCCGAAGCCACCAGTCCCCTTTGGACCGCCACTTCGGACACAAAGTTAGAAAATGCACAGACTGGTGTTTCTGCAGTTGATTTATGCGCAGTGTTCGGCAATTCTGAAAAAGGTAAAAATTCTGACCCAGCCAAACCAGTCTCCGATGCTGAACTGGGTCTGAAGCCAAACAGGAATCACAAGAATATGAGATGCAGACTGGATAAATGTGGATTTAATATAGTACAGTAGAGTCTCACTTATCCAACACTTACTTATCCAACATTCTGGATTATCCAACACATTTTTGTAGTCAATGTTTTCAATATATCATGATATTTTGGTGCTAAATTCATAAATACATAAATTACTACAGTAGAGTCTCACTTATCCAACACTCGCTTATCCAACGTTCTGGATTATCCAACGCATTTTTGTAGTCAATGTTTTCAATATATCGTGATATTTTGGTGCTAAATTCATAAATACAGTAATTACTACATAGCATTACTGCATATTGAACTACTTTTTCTGCCAAATTTGTTGTCTGACATGATGTTTTGGTGCTTCATTTGTAAAATCATAACCTAATTTGATGTTTAATAGGCTTTTCCTTGATCTCTCCTTATTATCCAACATATTCGCTTATCCAACATTCTGCCGGCCCGTTTATGTTGGATAAGTGAGACTCTACTGTACATAGCGTAACTGCGTATTGAACTACTTTTTCTGCCAAATTTGTTGTCTAACATGATGTTTTGTCTAACATGATGTAAAATCATAACCTAATTTGATATTTAATAGGCGTTTCCTTAATGCCTCCTTATTATCCAACATATTCGCTTATCCAACATTCTGCCGGCCCGTTTATGTTGGATAAGTGAGACTCTACTGTAAAGGTAAAGGTTTCCCCTGACGTTAAGTCCAGTCATGACCGACTCTGGGGTCAGTGCTCATCTCCATTTCTAAGCCAAAGAGTCGACGTTGTCCGTGGACACCTCCAAGGTCATGACCGCATGGAGCGCCGTTACCTTCCCGCCGGAGCGGTACCTATTGATCTACTCACATTGGCATGTTTTCGAACTGCTAGGTTGGCAGAAGCTGGAGCTAACAGCGGGCGCTCACTCTGCTCCCGGGATTTGAACCTGGGACCTTTCGGTCTGCAAGTTCAGCAGCTCAGTGCTTTAACACACTGAGCCACCGGATTTAATATGTGTGGTTATTAATGAATTTTATGAGAGGTGTCTGGATGGGGCCTAATTTGGCGGAAGACACAATTCTAAGGTTAAGGCCTGCAATGACTGCCTGCCTGCTTGCTGAACTGTAATTAAAGGTAAGGTAAAGGTTTTCCCCTGACGTTAAGTCCAGTCGTGTCCGACTCTGGGGGTTGGTGCTCATCTCCATTTCTAAGCCAAAGAGCCGGCATTGTCCATAGACACCTCCATAGGCATGACTGCATGGAGCGCCGTTACCTTCCCGCCGGAGCAGTGCCTATTGATCTACTCACACTGGCATGTTTTCGAACTGCTAGGTTGGCAGAAGCTGGAGCAACAGCGGGTGCTCAATCCGCTCCCGGGATTTGAACCTGGGACCTTTCGGTGTGCAAGTTCAGCAGCTCAGTGCTTTAACACACTTCGCCACTGGATTTAATATGTGTGGTTATTAATGAATTTTATGAGAGGTGTCTGGATGGGGCCTAATTTGGCAGAAGACACACAAACGCAGGCTCCGAGCTGGCCTCGAACTCATGACCAGAGTGATTCGTTGCAGCGGGCTGCAGCTGGCTGCTCACCAGCCTGCGCCACAGCCTAGCCGCAGGATGGTTAAACTCTCCTACAGATATATAAGCATTAACCCCCTGCATGCATTTGCAATCCCTATATACTTATATATCTGTATCTATCTATCTATATACATTAATTTTATATATGAATTTTCTCCTCATATGTTTGCAGGTCTTTGCAAATCCTATATACATATAGATCCATGTACTTGTATATCTGTATCTGTATATATACATTATTTAACCTACTGATGCCTTGATTAATGTAATTTTATTGGTATCTATTTTTATTTTGAAATTGACCAGTAGCTGCTTCATTTCCCACCCTCGGCTTATACCCGGGTCAATAAGTTATCCCAGTTTTTTTGTGGTAAAATTAGGTGTCTCAGCTTATATTCGGGTTGGCTTATACTCGAGTATATACAGTACTTTCAAATTATTGAAAAGTTACTCATGACACCGGTGAATGAAGTTGGCTGTCCTTACCGGACGGCGGCCAGGTGGCAGTCGTAGTGGACGATGTTGAAGTGGGAGACGGTGCTGTAGCCCTGCTGCTTCCGAGGCTTGTTCTCAAACTCCTCCAGGGCCACCCGCTTGGTGAAGGTGTAGATGCCCAGCACCTTCGTCGGCTGGAACGAGGACACAAGGCGGGGTTACAGGAGCCTCCCCAAGCGTACAAAACACCAACCTGAACATTAGCTCTCTAAACTTGAGAGTCTAAAGCAGGGGTCCCCAAACTAAGGCCCGGGGGCCGGATGCGGCCCTCCGAGGTCATTTACCTGGCCCCCACCCTCAGTTTTATAATATAATATACTAGCTGTGCCCGGCCACGCGTTGCTGTGGCTGAGTCTGGTGGTGTTGGTCAGTCTACATTAGGTTGTATTTATGCTGTGAGCTCCACCTTCTTTATACTCACATTAGTAGTAGTATTTGAAGTCTGTTACCTTCTTCAATTTTTGTGTTGATTGATAATTGCTTGAGATCCCTGTTGTCTTTGGTTTGTTGTTAGTTGTAATGTCTGATTCTGGTGAGTGCGGTTTATATTTTTATTGTGGTACAATAGTCTTTTTTTTTGTTTTGCCTGTGTAGGTGTTTATTATTGTTGTTGTTGTAGTGGTCATGAAGGTTGGATAAGTTAGATGCTACTGTATTGTTTTTTGGAGGCCCAGTGTAGCACTGACTGGCCTCTCAGCCTCAGTGCCTGGCTGCTTCTTGCCTGTGATGGTGTTGATTCTTATTGTTGTTGTTGTTGTAATTGTTATTATTGTAATTGTTTTTTTGGAGGCCAAGTGTGAATGTAGGGATTGGGGAGGTGGATGAGTTGTGTTGTCAAATTTTGTATTTGTTATAGTCACAATGCGTTATTGTGAGTTTTGTGGGTCCGGATTGTGGTTTTGTGGTGTGGTTGTGTTGTTACAACTGAGAGGCAAGGCTTTTGTGTTGTGTTGCCAAGTTTTGTATTTCTGGGGTGTTTAGTTGTGTTGTTATAGTCACGATGCATTGTTGTGAGTTTTGTGGGTCCGGATTGTCATTTTGTGGTGTGGTTGTGTTGTTACAATCGGGAGGGAATGCTTTTGTGTTGTGTTGCCAAGTTTCGTATTTCTGGGGTGTTTAGTTGTGTTGTTATAGTCATGATGCCTTGTTGTGAGTTTTGTGGGTCCGGATTGTGGTTTTGTGGTGTAGTTGTGTTGTTACAACCGGGAGGCAAGGCTTTTGCGTTGTGTTGTTAAGTTTTATATTTCTGGGGCGTTTAGTTGTGTGCCAAGTTTCGTATTTCTGGGGCGTTTAGTTGTGTTGTTATAGTCACGATGCATTGTTTTAAGTTTTATGGGTCCGGATTGTGGTTTTGTGGTGTGGTTGTGTTGTTACAACCTGGAGGGAAGGCTTTTGCGTTGTGTTGCAAAGTTTCATATTTCTGGGGCGTTTAGTTGTGTTGTTATAGTCACAATGCGTTGTTGTGAGTTTTGTGGGTCCTGTGTGGTTTTGTGGTGTGGTTGTGTTGTTACAACTGGGAGGCAAGGCTTTTGCATTGTGTTGCCAAGTTTTGTATTTCTGGGGCGTTTAGTTGTGTTGTTATCGCATGATGCGTTGTTGTGAGTTTTGTGGGTCTGGATTGTGGTTTTGTGGTGTGGTTGTGTTGTTGTAACCTGGAGGCAAGCCTCTTGCATTGTGTTGCCAAATTTCGTATTTCTGGGCTGTTTAGTTTTGTTGTTATAGTCACTGCGCAAACAACTTTATCATTTTATATATATAGATATAATATAATATAATATAATATTATTATAATGTAATACAATATAACACTAATAATAATACCATATAATAATATTAATTATATATTCTATATTACATATAATATTACTAATAATATTACAGTATAGTGGTATAGTTCAATATAGTAATATATAATGCTAATATTGTGCTATGCTAATCATATAATATATTGTATGTACATATAATTTGTAAGCCACTCTGAGTCCCCTTTGGAGTGAGAAGGGTATGATACAAATGTAGTAAATAAATGCAGTAAATAAATAAATATTAAATAAATACATTTTAGACTTAGGCTCGCCCAAAGTCTGAAATGACTTAAAGGCACACTACAACATCAACAACAACAATCCTAATTAACTTGACTATCTCATTGGCCAGAAGCAGGAGCACACTTCCCATTGAAATCCTAATAAATGTATGGTGGGTTAAAATTGTTTTTATTTTTAAATATTGTATTGTTCTTTCATTGTTGTTGTTTTTGCACTACAAATAAGACATGTGCAGTGTGCATCAG
Organism: Anolis carolinensis; assembly: GCF_035594765.1. Taxonomy (NCBI): domain Eukaryota; kingdom Metazoa; phylum Chordata; class Lepidosauria; order Squamata; family Anolidae; genus Anolis; species Anolis carolinensis. The sequence goes on along the minus strand of NW_026943826.1, from coordinate 1,997,663 downwards.
AATTTGTTTATATTTTTTTTTCCAAATGATAATCCGGCCCCTCAACAGTCTGAAGGATTGTGGACCGGCCCTCGGATTAAAAAGTTTGAGGACTCCTGGTCTAAAGTAAAGTGGGTGAGCTGGATGTCCTCCAGATGACGTTTGACTCCAATTCCCATCAGGCCTCGCTATCGTCTAATATGGACTTAGGAGGGTTTGTTTCCTGAAAGACTTCTAATAATAACTAAACACAGCTGTCTATTCTAAACAATATCTGAAAAATATACACCACGATAAAGGTTCAAAACATAGAACACAATATGTATATTAGAGCATCATATACATAATAACTTTCAAAGATTTACAGACTGCAATTATCCAGATTTAAATGCTACACAGAGCAGTTTTCAGTATAAAACATATATCAAGACTCCAACCAAAGTTTATTAGCGACACAGTATGTGTACATTCAGTCTCTCCAAATGCATGTAATATGCTGTAAAACTAAACCTGGCTTGGAGTCAAAACAAATCAAAGTCTCTGTAGTCTTGGAGCAGTTCTATAGGACTCCTCAGGTTGTAAATGCAGTCAATTAGCTGTAGCTTCAGTTTGTTGACAATAAATGGTCAAATAGATGTTATTTTAGAGTAGCTGGCTGTGAGCCGAAGTAAGCTGTTTACATAAGCCGTTTACTACTGGTTCCCAAGTTACGACTGTGTGCCACTACAGCTGACAGAATTTGGTTATCAGTTGTATTATTGTTTGTAATATTGTTAACGTTATTATGTATATGATGCTCTAATATACATATTGTGTTCTATGTTTTGAACCTTTATCGTGGTGTATATTTTTCCTGAAAGACTTACCTGGAACTTGTATCCTTCCCGGCAGATGCAGCAGGTCAGGCCCGGCTCCTCGATCAGCTCCTCCATCTGCTTCAAGAGCGCCGTCTTGGTCACCACTTGCCCTTTCTCGTTCGTCTGAAAGACCCGGAAGAGAGAGAACGGCAACAAGGGATGTCAAATTCGCAGAACAAAACCCGTTGTCATACCCCAGCCACCTTTGGCTTCTGGACCTGATTCAGAAATGAACTTTGACCAGGATGAAGCTTATTCTGACTTTGTTCCTAGTCCACAGAGCTCCTTCCAGTTACAGCTCCCAGCTGTGGATAGCTCAAATGCTTCCTTAATTGGAAGAGATACTGGAAATATTATTCCCGTGGCTGAACCAGATGTTCTGAGTTCTCCAGGGAAAGTATCCTTTAACACAGGGGTCCCCAAACTAAGGCCCGGGGGCCAGATGTGGCCCTCCAAGGTCATTGACCTGGCCCCTGTCCTAAACTTTAGACTTAGGGTTGACCTAAGTCTACCTGGTCTTTGGAGGTCTTTTTGCTTACCTATGGTCTTATAAGATCGTCTAGATGGTCTTTGAAGGTCTCTTTGCTTAGCTACGGCCTTATGAGACCATCTAGATGGCTTTTGGAGGTCACTTTCCTTACCTATGGTCTTATGACATTGTCTAGATGGCCTTTGGGGACCTCTTTCCTTACCTATGGTCTTATGAAACCATCTAGATGGTCTTTGAGGGTCCCTTTCCTTATCTATGGTCTTCTGGTGGCCTGATGAGATCATCTAGATGGCCTTTGAGGATCCCTTTCCTTACCTATGGTCTTATGAAACCATCTAGATGGTCTTTGAGGGTCCCTTTCCTTATCTATGGTCTTCTGATGGCCTGATGAGATCATCTAGATGGCCTTTGAGGATCCCTTTCCTTACCTATGGTCTTATGAGACCATCTAGATGATCTTTGAGGGTCCCTTTCCATATCTATGGTCTTCTGATGGCCTGATGAGATCATCTAGATGGCCTTTGAGGATCCCTTTCCTTACCTATGGTCTTATGAGACCATCTAGATGATCTTTGAGGGTCCCTTTCCATATCTATGGTCTTCTGATGGCCTGATGAGATCATCTAGATGGCCTTTGGGGACCTCTTTCCTTACCTATGGTCTTATGAAACCATCTAGATGATCTTTGAGGGTCCCTTTCCATATCTATGGTCTTCTGATGGCCTGATGAGATCATCTAGATGGCCTTTGAGGATCCCTTTCCTTACCTATGGTCTTATGAGATGGTCTTTGGAGGTCTCTTTGCTTAGCTACGGCCTTATGAGACCATCTAGATGGCTTTTAGAGGTCACTTTCCTTACTTATGGTGCTATGAGACCATCTAGATGGCCTTTGAGGGTCCCTTTCCTTACCTATGGTTTTATGAGATCATCTAGATGGCCTTTGGAGCCCCCTTTCCTTACCCATGGTCTTATGAGACCATCTAGATGGTCTTTGGAGGTCTCTTTCCTTACCCATGGTCTTATGAGATCATCTAGATCAGGGGTCCCCAAACTAAGGCCCCCCAAGGTCATTGACCTGGCCTCTGTCCTAAACTTTAGACTTAGGGTTGACCTAAGTCTGAAACGACTTGAAGGCACACAACAACAACAATCTTAATTTTGGACTATTTCATCATAGTCTGGCCCCCTAACAGTCTGAGGGACTGTGAATCGGCCCTCCACTTAAAAAGTTTGAGGACCCCTGCTTTAACAGAAGGGAGTTTCTGCATCGCCAGAGATCAGAAAAACAAGGGCTTCCAAGGAGTCAACGTTTGACATCTCAAGGGAATAATGGATAGAAGATTCCCTTGGGAACCTCCGGGGAGTTTGGTTTCCCTTCGCTGTGATCAGATCTAAGTTCCATAAAAGTGCCCTACACGGTGAACACTTTGCGGTGTCAACGTAGCTATTCCTGAGAACACTTCACCGACTCTAGTTCCTTATTCTACCAAGCCAAGTTTCCTTTTCCTGGAGGCCAAGCCGAGTTGCGACTCCCGATTAGAACTGGAGTAAATCCACTTCCTTGCCTTGTTCCTGAATCAAGATTGGTTTTAGCTTCATCTCGTTCCTACCTTGATATCAAAGACTTTCTAGTGACTTTGGACCTTGTTATTCAGTCTTGCTTCCTTGTTGTTTTCCCCGCTCAAGAACTTTCCAACAGTTTTGAGCGTGTTTCGGTTTCTGGACTTTGGACAATAATATTGGACATTTCTCTTCAACTCTTTGGACTAATTCATACCTTTTCACAAAGGACTATTGCCCACTCATCCTTTCCACTTTTTCATTCCTGAATTTATAATTGTTTTAATAAAGATATTATATGATTATTGGTCTCTGTTTGGTTTCCAGTGCTCACGCTGCCTTGGGGTGCAACACCCGTCTGGACCCCCTCGGAACCTCCCAGACGCGAACGGGGCCTCTCTCTCTCTCTCTCGCTCTCTCCTTACCGTCATGCCCAGCGTGCCCAAGGCCTTCTGCCGCATTGCCATGGCCATGCGCTTCTTCTCCGCCCGCGTCTCCCTCCGGGCTGCGTCAATCTTCTTGTTGACCTCGGGATGTTCCCGCAGGGCCTCCAGCAGGTTCTCGGCCAGCGTCCCGATCCCCTCGTCGCTGGAGACTTGCTCCAGTTTGTGCAGGTTGGTGATGGAGTCCGTCCCGATCAGCACCTACGGAAAGGCCCAAAGGGAAGGAAGGCACAGTTGCCGAAACCAATCCCAGAGCAGTTTTGCATCCAACATGGAGGCCATTCTCCCGGGTGAGGGGTCCTCCTCCCACAGATGCCCTTTGGGGGGTTTTCTGTTGAAGGCGCTACGGTGTTGCACTCTCTGTACTACATACACAATCTAGTCCACAGTAAAATAGCAAAGCAATTTATTGAAGAATATCCGCAAAAAGCAAAACAGTTTCCAAGCATGAACATAAACGAGAATCCTTTTCCATGAGCTAAGACAAGGCAGGAGATGTGCTTCCAGAAATCAACGTTGCTTCGTCTGAGATCTCTTTCTGTTTGCCCTGTATTTACCCATGTTTACAAGGCAAAAAGCCATTTCTCTGCCCTTGAATTCCCACGCGTGGGGCGATGACCCCTTAACCTCAACCTTGATTCTCTATCTAAGGAAGACTCCTCTGACTCACTGCCCGAACCACCTGCAATTTGTTGATGTTCTGACTCCTTAACATTAGTTTCTATTTCCTGTGGCCTCTCTAACAATTCAGAGCCAGAGCCATCAATATTCCCAGCATCAGAGCCTTCGACATGGCCTTGGTCAGCCTGCATAAACCCAAATCCCCCTTCATCATCAGACTGAACCAGAATCAGACTGGCAATCTCTAATACGACAGAGTTGTGTGCGTTTCTATCCACCGCCGGGCCTTTCCACAAACCAATATGAGCGGTGGATCGTTTCCGCCAGGATTTTCTGCGGAAACGAAAGGAGAAGCCGGGAAATACTCACCTGGGTGGCCGGATGCTGCGTGGCGAGGCCTCGGAGGAGGCGGAGGATGAACGGAAGCGCCGGCCGAGACAGGAACTTCTTCCAGACGTCGGCGTCCAGGCTGCAGAGAGAGAGAGAGAGAGAGAGAAGGAAGACAGCGGATCAATGTCAAGGCATCTCAGCATCCAACAAGGATGCATTTCTTTCAAGGAAAGGACCGCAAAGTCCTTTTAAAGCCTTTCCAGAAGAATCGGTCCAACATCACCATTTCAAGCAGCCACCAAAAGCCCTCCCTCCAAGCACATTGTAAGTTACAGTGAGCGCCACATCCCAGTGTTCCTTTCTCTCTCGACTGGTGTGGAATTTGCATGATCCCGCCCACTGCCTCTCCCATAACACAGCAAACAGAGGAACCGATCAGCAGCTGAACATGCTAGAGAGGTTTGGGGAGAATTCACCATGATTTAGAGGAGTTGTAGGTCCAGGATGTATAGTTCACCTGCAATCTAAGAACACTCTGAACTCCACGAGCAATAGATCTGGAACTAACTTGCCACACAGACCCAACATGGCCAACTTTGCATACTGCGGGCCAACTGGGAATACTGGTGGACTTTGGGGGTGATTGACTTTTAACTCTGGGAGTTATAGTTCACCTGTATTCAGAAAACACTGAACCCATCTGGTGATGGATCTGGACCAAACTTGGAACACAAATACAACATGGCCAACTGGGAATACTGGTGGACTTTGGGGGTGATCTTAATAAATAAATAAATGAATAAATAAAAATCATCATCACCATCATCACCATCCAAAAATACATCACTATTCTAAATAGCGTTCGACTTGTGATTTTTCAATACAAAATCAGCATATAGATCTCATTTGTTGTGTCCCACTATGTCTTTGTGTCAATAATAATACAGTAGAGTCTCACTTATCCAACACTCGCTTATTCAACATTCTGGATTATACAATGCATTTTTGTAGTCAATGTTTTCAATATATCGTGATATTTGGTGCTAAATTCGTAATTTCCAATGGTGTAGAATGATGACAGATTCTCCTTCTTTGCAGATCTTGATGATGATAATAATAATAATAATAATAATAATAATAATAATAATAATAATAATAAATAATGTAGAATGGTCATAGTTTCTCCTTTGCAGATCTTATGAATAATAATAATGATGATGATAGAAACAGGAAACATTTATAACCCAGGAACAAAAATCATGTTGCATAGTGTGAACTCGGAAGTCCTAGGTCAATTTATAAATATATATAATATATTGTATATACATATAATATTGATAATATTTTTTTTTTCGTGTCAGGAGCAACTTGAGTCTCTTCTGGAGTGAGAGAATTGGCCGTCTGCAAGGACGTTGCCCAGGGGACGTTGCCCGGATGTTTTGATGTTTTTAACATCCTTGTGGGAGGCTTGTCTCATGTCCCCACATGGAGCTGGAGCTGACAGAGGGAGCTCATCCGCACTCTCCCTGGGTGGGATTTGAACCTGGCAGCTTTCAGGTCAGCAACCCAACCTTCAGGACACTTAGTCCACTACGCTATCTGGGGGCTCCTGATAATATTATTATAATGGAATACAATATTATACTACTAATAATACAATATAATCATATCAATTATATATATTACTAGCTGTGCCCGGCCACGCGTTGCTGTGTTGTTGTCTGGTGGTGTTGGTGAGAAATTGTTGAGGTAGTGGTGGTATTGAATGTCTGTTGTATGGTTGTCTTTATGTTTAGTATGCACACTGAAGTGGATTATATGGCAGTGTGGAGTCAAGATAATCCAGTTCAAAGCAGATAATATAAGATTCTAAATGGGTTATATAGATGTGGAAGGGCCTTGAGTCTACACTGCCATATAATCCAGTTAAAATCTGATAATCTGTGGAAGAGGCCTAAGTGAGGCCTAACTGTGCCTGTCCCCTGGGCTGAGGAGGTTGCTAGGAGACCAAGTGGGCGGAGCTTAGCCTTCAAACTGGCAGCAATTGGATAAAAACTATTATTCCCCTGTAATTAGGACTTTATTTTTCTTTTCTTTTTGTTGTATCAACCTAGAGCCGTGAATGATGGGTTGTGTTGTCAAATTTCGAGGTTGGGGGGCCTGTAGTTTTGTTGTTTTGTCCGCTGCCCTGATGCCATCACTCTTTTATATATATAGATATATTAAATGTATTAATTTAATAATATTACCATTTAATGATATAGTACAATAGAGTAATTTAATGTTTATATTGTTGCTATGCTAATATTATATTGTATGTTCATTTGATTTGTAAGCCGCTCTGAGTCCCCTTAGGTCAGGGGTCCCCAAACTAAGGCCCGGGGGCCGGATGCGGTCCATCGAAGCCATTTATCCGGCCCCCCATGGCACAAGGGCAGAAGGGGGTTGGGCTAAATGACCTAAGGGGTCTCTTCTTCTCTTACAACCATTATTATTATTATTATTATTATTATTATTATTATTATTATTATTATTATTATTATTTTATTATGACACAGCAAACTAGATAGATATGCTGGATTTCGTTTCACAAAATCACAAGTCAAACACTTCTCAAGTGTCTAGGACTGTGCGATGTATTTTCGGATGATGCGTGCAGATCCCAGTAGGGTGGCCTTTTGCAGTTGGCAGATCGTAATTTTGTCAATTATTATTATTATTATTATTATTTGAAATGCAACAAGATGAGTCCATAGCAGACATTCTGCTGGCTGTTGTATTGGATCACACGTCGGACACTTCCCAGGTGTCTAGGACTGTGTAATGTATTGGTGAATAATGCGGGCAGATCCAAGTAAGGTGGCCTTCTGCAGCTGACAGATGGTAATTTTGTCAGTGCCGATTGTGTTTAAGTGCAGACCAAGGTCTTTAGGCACTGCAGCCAGTGTGCCGATCACCACTGGGACCACCTTGATTGGCTTGTGCCAGAGTCTTTGCAGTTCGATCTTTAAATCCTCATATTGTGTCAGCTTTTCCAATTGTTTCTCCTCAATCTTGCTGTCCCCTGGGATTGCCACATCGACAATCCATACTTTGTCTTTTAATTGAGAATTATTATTATTATTATTATTATTATTATTATTATTATTATTATTAACATTGAGGCTGGGTGGCCATCTGTCAGGGATGCTTTGCTTGTGCTTTTGATGCACGAGGCTGAAGGGGGTTGGACTAAATGGCCCAAGAGGTCTCTTCCAACCCTCTTTATTATTATTATTATTATTATTATTATTATTATTAACATTGAGGCTGGGTGGCCATCTGTCAGGGATGCTTTGCTTGTGCTTTTGATGCACGAGGCTGAAGGGCGTTGGACTAAATGGCCCAAGAGGTCTCTTCCAGCCCTCTTCTTTATTATTATTATTATTATTATTATTATTATTATTATTATTATTAACATTGAGGCTGGGTGGCCATCTGTCAGGGGTGCTTTGCTTGTGCTTTCGGTGCACAAAGGCAGAAGGGTATTGGACTCAATGGCCCAAAGGGTCTCTTCCAACCCTCTTTTTATTGTTGTTGTTATTATTGTTATTATTATTATTCATTATTGCTCGGCCCACTATAGTCCGGCCCTCCAATGGTCCGAAGGATCATGAACTGGCCCCCTGTTTAAAAAGTTTGGGGACCCCTGCCTTAGAGGTAAGAAGAGAGGGATATAAATGTAGTAAGTAAATAAATAAATATCTCCCCCAGTGAACTCGGAAGTCCTGGGTCAATTTATAAATATATAATATATTGTATATACATATAAATATTGATAATAATATTATAACGGAATACAATATTATACTACTAATAATACAATATAATATTGATTATATATTAAATGTAATATTACTAATAATATTACCATATAATGATATAGTACAATAGAGTAATTTAATGCTTATGTTGTGCTATACTAATAATATATTGTATGTTCATTTGATTTGTAAGCCGCTCTGAGTCCCCTTTGGGGTGGGAAGAGCAGGATACCGTGTTTGTCTTTGCCTCTGTTCTATGTTAAGGCATTGAATGTTAGCCTTATCTGTGTAATGTGATCCGCCCTGAGTGCCCTTCGGGGTGAGAAGGGCGGAATATAAATACTGTAAATAAATATAAATAAAGTAAGTAAATAAATAAATATCTCCCCCAGTGAACTCGGAAGTCCTAGGTCAATTTATAAATATATAGTATATTGTATATACATATAATATTGATAATAATAATATTATAATGGAATACAATATTATACTACTAATAATACAATATAATAATATTAATTCTATATTAAATGTAATATTACTAATAATATTACCATATAATGATATAGTACAACAGAGTAATTTAATGCTTATGTTGTGCTGTAAGCTGCTCTGAGTCCCCTTTGGGGTGGGAAGAGCGGGATACCGTGTTTGTCTTTGCCTCTGTTCTATGTTAAGGCATTGAATGTTTGCCTTATATGTGTAATGTATTTTATATTCCGCCCTGAGTCCCCTTCGGGGTGAGAAGGGCGGAATATAAATACTGTAAATAAATATAAATAAATATAAATGTAGTATCATAGAATCATAGAATCATAGAATAGTAGAGTTGGAAGAGACCACATGGGCCATCCAGTCCAACCCCCTGCTAAGAAGCAGGAAATCTCATTCAAAGCACCCCCGACAGATGGCCATCCAGCCTCTGCTTAAAAGCCTCCAAAGAAGGAGCCTCCACCACGGCCCCGGGGAGAGAGTTCCACTGCCGAACAGCCCTTCTCACAGTGAGGAAGTTCTTCCTGATGTTCAGGTGGAATCTCCTTTCCTGTAGTTTGAAGCCATTGTTCCCTTGTGTCCTAGTCTGCAGGGCAGCAGAAAACAAGCTCCCTCCCTCCTCCCTATGACTTCCCTTCACGTATTTGTACATGGCTCTCATGTCTCCTCTCAGCCTTCTCTTCTGCAGGCTAAACATGCCCAGCTCTTTAAGCCGCTCCTCATAGGGCTTGTTCTCCAGACCCTTAATCATTTTAGTCGCCCTATTTACTTAGTAAGTAAATAAATAAATATCTCCCCCAGTGAACTCGGAAGTCCTGGGTCAATTCACCAACTCTCGGCAAGCTAGGATCCCAAAGTCTTTGGGGAAAGGCCTTCTGTTATTAAACGGCCAACAGACCCCGAGGGCCTTGTGTCAGGATGGGGCTCTTGTTTTGTTGTGCTCGTGCGACTCACTTCTTGGCGCTGGGGATGTGCTTCTTCATGTAGTCGAGGGCGTTCTGGGTGATGCCCCTCTGCAGGATGAGGTCCTTCAGCAGGTGCCCGTTGCTGTTGTTCTTGATGCCGGCAGCGATCTTGCAGAAGCAGTCCAGGAAGACCTTGTCGTCCCCGCTGTGCTCCTCGTCGTACCTGGGACAGAAGGAGGAGAGCGGGCCTGAGAGGGGCTCTTCCCCGTGGGCCCCACTCGCTCTGGGCCTGGGGAGCCCCGTCCTTACTTGTCGAAGGCGCAGTAGGGCCGGAAGCGGTCCACCAGCGTCTGCATCTTCTCCGTCTCGCCGAAGGAGAGGTAGGGGATGATGCGGAGGAGGCCCTGCAGGACGCTGGGGTTGGAGCGCACAAAGGTGCTGTTGATCTGGTCCAGGAGCATCACCAGCTGGTCCTTGTCGCCCGTCAGGAGGAGGTTGCCCTGCGGACGACAACCCGGCAAGTTTGCATCCCAGAATCCCAATCCAGCTTGTGTGACATCTTGGTTGGCCAGAGGGAAGTATGGCCACATTTATTGAAAAATACACAAAGGACATAATATTCACATATGCAGTGACAGCCGCAAGAATAACCTTTACGAGACTTTGGAAACAAAATGAAACCCCAACGAGACGACAATGGATAGAGAAATTGGATGAAATACATGACATGGACAAACTAACGTACTTAGTGAAAATAAGCAGAGGAAATGTAAATACTGTAAATAAATATAAATAAAGTAAGTAAATAAATAAATATCTCCCCCAGTGAACTCGGAAGTCCTAGGTCAATTTATAAATATATAGTATATTGTATATACATATAATATTGATAATAATAATATTATAATGGAATACAATATTATACTACTAATAATACAATATAATAATATTAATTCTATATTAAATGTAATATTACTAATAATATTACCATATAATGATATAGTACAACAGAGTAATTTAATGCTTATGTTGTGCTGTAAGCTGCTCTGAGTCCCCTTTGGGGTGGGAAGAGCGGGATACAGTGTTTGTCTTTGCCTCTGTTCTATGTTAAGGCATTGAATGTTTGCCTTATCTGTGTAATGTGATCCGCCCTGAGTCCCCTTCGGGGTGAGAAGGGCGGAATATAAATACTGTAAATAAATATAAATAAATATAAATGAAGTATCATAGAATCATAGAATCATAGAATAGTAGAGTTGGAAGAGACCACATGGGCCATCCAGTCCAACCCCCTGCTAAGAAGCAGGAAATCTCATTCAAAGCACCCCCGACAGATGGCCATCCAGCCTCTGCTTAAAGGTGCTGTTGATCTGGTCCAGGAGCATCACCAGCTGGTCCTTGTCGCCCGTCAGGAGGAGGTTGCCCTGCGGACGACAACCCGGCAAGTTTGCATCCCAGAATCCCAATCCAGCTTGTGTGACATCTTGGTTGGCCAGAGGGAAGTATGGCCACATTTATTGAAAAATACACAAAGGACACAATATTCACATATGCAGTGACAGCCGCAAGAATAACCTTTACGAGACTATTTACGAAACCCCAACGAGACGACAATGGATAGAGAAATTGGATGAAATACATGACATGGACAAACTAACGTACTTAGTGAAAATAAGCAGAGGAAATGTAATAAAAAGGACAGATTGGGGAAAATATGAGGAATATAAGAAAAAAGCAAAGGAAAACTAAACAAATGGAGAATCCGAGAATGGAATTATGAACTAGACCAGAGTATAAAGAGAGAATAAATAAGAAATGAAAATAAAACCACAAAGAAGAGAAAACGGAAGACCAAAAAAGACTTTTTTACCCTATGATACCCTCACTTCCTAGACTTCCACCCATATCCTTTCACTTCCTCCCCTTCTTTTTTCTATTCAATTTCTACCCTAATCCTTCTTCACTTACCTTTCCTTTTTAATCATGTACACAAATGAAAATCTTAATAAAAATTATTTTAAAAAAAGAAAAAAGAAAAATACATAAAGGAGCGGCGTGACTGGACTTAACGTCAGGGGAAACCTTTACCTTTTTTACATAAGGGAGAGACGGATAGAGTAACTGTCTATGGAAACCCTTTTGTAGTACAGTAGAGTCTCACTTATCCAAGCTAAATGGGATGGCAGAAGCTTGGATAAGCGAATATCTTGGATAATAAGGAGGGATTAAGGAAACCCTAATATTGGATGGATGGACGGACAGACAGACAGATGAGAGAATCATATGATCCTAAACTTGGTCGAAACCCCAAGGGCTAGACAGTCTAACCCAGGGGTCCCCAAACTAAGGCCCGGGGGCCGGATGCGGCCCTCCAAGGTCATTTATCTGGCCCCCGCCCTCAGTTTTATAATATAATATTTTATATCATTTTAATAATATAATATATTGTATATACATATAATATTGATAATAATACCATATAATAATATTAATTATATGTTATATATTACATATAATATTACAGTATAGTGGTATAGTTCAATATAGTAATATATAATGCTAATATTGTGCTATGCTAATAATATAATATATTGTATGTACATACAGCTGCTCTGAGTTCCCTTCAGGGTGAGAAGGGTGGGATATAAATGTAGTAAATAAATGTAGTAAATGAATAAATAAATAATTTTGGACTTAGGCTCGGCCAAAATCTGAAATGACTTGAAGACACACAACAACAACAACAACAACAACAACAACAACAACAACCCTAATTAACCTGACTATCTCATTGGCCAGAAGCAGGCCCACACTTCCCATTGAAATCCTGATAGGTTTATGCTGCTTACAATTGTTTTCATTTTTAAATATTGTATTGTTCTTTCATTGTTATTGCTGTTTTGCACTACAAATAAGACATGTGCAGTGTGCATAGGAATTTGTTCGGTTTTTTTCTCTCCAAATGATAATTCGGCCCCTCCACAGTCTGAAGGATTGTGGACCGGCCCTCTGCTTTAAAAGTTTGAGGACCCCTGAGATAGATAGACAGATAGATAGAATATTGGATGGATGGATAGATAGATAGATAGATGGTGGAGGCTCCTTCTTTGGAGGCTTTTAAGCAGAGGCTGGATGGCCATCTGTCGGGGGAGCTTTGAATGAGATTTCCTGCTTCTTAGCGGGGGGTTGGCCTAGATGGCCCATGGGGTGTCTTCCAACTCTACTATTCTATGATTCTATGATCTTGCCCTGAAGTGGCCAAAGCAGGCCCTTGTGCTCGCAAGTCCCTCTCACCTTGTCTTCGCTGAGAGGCTCCGCGTTGGACTCGTCCAGGATGATCTCCATGATGCTGAGGACCTGCTCGGCCACCGCCGCCCCGCCGCTGTCCTTGCTCTCTTGCTCGGCCACCAAGGCCTGCGGGAAGAAAGGAAGGAAGGAAGGAAGGAAGGAATGCATGGGGACGATGGTCTGGCTGGTGCTTCTGCCTCCGGGCCCAGAATCCCCAGCATGAAAGAGCCCCTTTTAGAGAGATAAAGCAGGACACAAATCTAATATTTACCAGGTTGAGGGTCCCCAGCATGACGTTGAGGGTGTTCATCTCCAGCTTGACCAGCTGCTGGCGGTTGACTTTGACTTTGACGCAGTAACTGAAGAGCTTCAGGAGGACCTGAATAATAATAATAATAATAATAATAATAATAATAATAATAACAATAATAGTAATAGTAATAGCAAGCCATCAGAACAAATGCAATTAAGGCCAAGATTGAAAAATCAGCTGATGACCCAAAATGCAGACTGTGCAAGGAAACCGACGAAACCATTGATCATATCCTCAGCTGCTGTAAGAAAATCGCACAGACAGACTACAGACAGAGGCACAACTATGTGGCCCAAATGATTCATTGGAACTTATGCCTCAAGTACCACCTGCCAGCAGCAAAGAACTGGTGGGATCACAAACCTGCAAAAGTATTGGAAAATGAACATGCAAAGATACTGTGGGACTTCCGAATCCAGACTGACAAAGTTCTGGAACACAACACACCAGACATCACAGTTGTGGAAAAGAACAAGGTTTGGATCATGGATGTCGCCATCCCAGGTGACAGTCGCATTGAAGAAAAACAACAGGAAAAACTCAGCCGCTCTCAGGACCTCAAGATTGAACTTCAAAGACTCTGGCAGAAACCAGTGCAGGTGGTCCCGGTGGTGATGGGCACACTGGGTGCTGTGCCAAAAGATCTCAGCCGGCATTTGGAAATAATAGACATTGACAAAATTACGATCTGCCAACTGCAAAAGGCCACCCTACTGGGATCTGCACACATCATCAGAAAATACATCACACAGTCCTAGACACTTGGGAAGTGTTCGACTTGTGGTTTTGCGAAACGAAATCCAGCATATCTATCTTGTTTGCTGTGCCATACAACGTCGTTGTGTTGATAGTAATAAATCTCAACCTGACCTCAAGTCCCTTCCTGCATTTTTGTTATACAATTATTAGCATTAGCTTTATTTATATCCTGTTTTTCTCCCCACGGGGGACTCAAGGCTGCTAACAACCACAAAATCAAATAAAAAATTAATTAATAATAATAATAATAATAATAATAATAATAATAATAATAATGATGCTGGATTTCATATCACAAAATCACAAGTCGAACACTTCCCAAGTGTCTAGGACTGTGTGATATATTTTCAGATGATGCGCCCAGATCCCAGCAGGGTGGCCTTTTGCAGTTGGCAGATCGTGATCTTGTCAATGTCTATTGATATGAAATCCAGCATATCTATTTTGTTTGCTGTGTCATACAATAATAATAATAATAATAATAATAATAGGAGCAACCCCAGGGGCCATCCAACCCCCTTTATTCTGCCATGCAGGAAAGGCACAATCAAAGTACCCCCAACAGATGGACATCCAGACTTTGCAATAATAATAATAATAATAATAATAATAATAATAATAATAATAATAATAATAGGAGCAAGCCTAGGGACCATCCAGTCCAACACCCTTTATTCTGCCATAGAAGAAAGGCACAATCAAAACACTCCCAACAGATGGCTACACAGCCCGGTAATAATAATAATAATAATAAGAAGAAGAGTTGGAAGAGATCTCAAGGGCCATTAGTCCAAATCCCTTCTGCCTTCATGCAGGAAAGGCACAATCAAAGCACCCCCAAGAGATGGCCATCCAGCCTTTGCAATAATAATAATAATAATAATAATAATAATAATAATAATAATGATAATAATACATCACACAGTCCTAGACACTCGGGAAGTGTTCGACTTGTGATTTTGTGATACGAAATCCAGCATGTCTATCTTGTTTGCTGTGTCATACAATAATAATAATAATAATAATAATAATAATAATAATAATAATAATAATGATAATAATACATCACACAGTCCTAGACACTCGGGAAGTGTTCGACTTGTGATTTTGTGATACGAAATCCAGCATGTCTATCTTGTTTGCTGTGTCATACAATAATAATAATAATAATAATAATAATAATGATAATAATACATCACACAGTCCTAGACACTCGGGAAGTGTTCGACTTGTGATTTTGTGATACGAAATCCAGCATGTCTATCTTGTTTGCTGTGTCATACAATAATAATAATAATAATAATAATAATAATGATAATAATATATCACACAGTCCTAGACACTTGGGAAGTGTTTGACTTGTGATTTTGTGATACGAAATCTAGCATATCTATCTTGTTTGCTGTGTCATACAATAATAATAATAATGAAAATAATAATAATAATACATCACACAGTCCTAGACACTCGGGAAGTGTTCGACTTGTGATTTTGTGATATGAAATCCAGCATATCTATCTTGTTTGCTGTGACATACAATAATAATAATAATAATAATAATAATAATAATAATAATAAGCTTTAGGAAGGGGGTCAAGACGTTCTTATTTAACATGGCCTTTAATTGAGCCATGGCAGGATTTGGGGATTTTCTTATCGGGAGGGAGGAGGGATACATGCGGGAGGAGGTTATGGTTTTAACTGAAATGTAGCATTTTATTGATTGTTGTTTTATCATGGTTTGATCTATTTTGTTCTCCTGATTGAAGGATTTGGATGTTTGTATTCTGTTTGTGAACAAGCGTTTAATGAATGAATTATGTTGGCTTTAACTCGGTCCAGATTAAGGTTTACGTGCAAGGTTTTTGTGGACGAATGGTTTAAGTATTTTTATTGTACTGTTTTAAATGTATTTATTGGATATACTAAATTGATCGTTTTAATTGCTTGTGTTTTTTTGTACTGTACACCGGCATTAGATTTTGACAGATTGTGAGCCGCCCTGAGTCCCTTCGGGTGAGAAGGGCGGCATAGAAACGATGGAAATAAATAAATAAATAAATAAATAAGTAATACTAGACACTTGGGTCCCCCAGAGGCTTAAGAACATCTTGACCCCCTTCCTAAAGCTTATTATTATTATTATTATTATTGTTGTTGTTGTTGTTGTATGTCACAGCAAACAAGATAGATATGCTGGATTTTGTATCACAAAATCACAAGTCGAACACTTCCCGAGTGTCTAGGACGGTGTGATGTATTATTATTATTATTATTATTATTATTATTATTATTATTATTATTATTATTGTATGACACAGCAAACAGGATAGATATCCTGGATTTCGTATCACAAAATCACAAGTCGAACACTTCCCAAGTGTCTAGGACTGTGTGATGTATTATTATTATTATTATTATTATTATTATTATTATTATTGTATGTCACAGCAAACAAGATAGATATGCTGGATTTCGTATCACAAAATCACAAGTCGAACACTTCCCAAGTGTCTAGGACTGTGTGATGTATTATTATTATTATTATTATTATTATTATTATTATTATTATTATTATTATTATTAGGTGGACTAGACATCACACTCTCAAACTCCTGCCTCATGCCTTATGGAGAGACAGGTATTATTATTATTATTATTATTATTTTATTATGTCACAGCAAACAAGATAGATATGCTGGATTTCGTATCACAAAACCACAAGTCGAACACTTCCCAAGTGTCTAGGACTGTGTGATGTATTATTATTATTATTATTATTATTATTATTATTATTATTATTATTATTATTATTGTATGACACAGCAAACAAGATAGACATGCTGGATTTCGTATCCCAAAATCACAAATCAAAGAAGGTCTTCCTCTGGATGCCACCACCCAGGGAGATGAGGCCACGAGGACTCGCTCACCGTCAGGAGGTGCCGTCCTTGCTTGAAGTCCTTGATGCCGGAGAGGCGGTTCAGCATGCAGCCCAGGCCGCCGCACTGGGCCATGACGCCGGCCATCTTGTAGACCTCCTCCTCGTCCTCCTCCTCGTCTGCGGAGAAGAGAGAGGCTGACAGGGGGAGAGAGAGGCGGCCGCCTCAAGAAGCCACCGCACCAAATGACACAGGCGATGGGGGATTGCCTCCAGGGTCCCTGCTTCTCTTCAACGAGCCCACCTTTTTGCGGGACTATGTTGTGGTCTGGAAGGACTGTGAGTGTTCAGAAAATGAGAGTGGGGATGCTGGGATTGGATTCAGAATCCCAAGAGAATGGCGAAGGCCGTTCCCACGAGAACCTACGGTCAATGTAAGATTTGTACGCACAAACGTACACAGAGATCTATGAATACGTGTAGAGATGCAGTTGCCCTATTTGCGAACTAATATCCAGAATACAACATGGCATGACTTCCAGACCTCTAAAGACCAGAATATTAGAACATCGCTCACGCATCAAGAATAAATCATCAGATTCTACCCTTTACTCACTGTGCCCGGCCATGCGTTGCTGTGGCGTTGTCTGGTGGTGTCTGTATTTTATAGGCAGTGTGGAAGAGGCCTAAGTGAGGCCTAACTTTGCCTGTCCCCTGGGCTGAGTGGGTTGCTAGGAGACCAAGTGGGCAGAGTCTACACTGCCATATAATCCAGTTCAAATCAGATAATCTGTATTTTATAGGCAGTGTGGAAGAGGCCTAACTTAGAGGCCTAAGTGAGGCCTAACTTTGCCTGTCCCCTGGGCTGAGTGGGTTGCTAGGACACCAAGTGGGCAGAGTCTACACTGCCATATAATCCAGTTCAAATCAGACAATCTGTATTTTATAGGCAGTGTGGAAGAGGCCTAACTTAGAGGCCTAAGTGAGGCCTAACTTTGCCTGTCCCCTGGGCTGAGTGGGTTGCTAGGACACCAAGTGGGCAGAGTCTACACTGCCATATAATCCAGTTCAAATCAGACAATCTGTATTTTATAGGCAGTGTGGAAGAGGCCTAACTTAGAGGCCTAAGTGAGGCCTAACTTTGCCTGTTCCCTGGGCTGAGTGGGTTGCTAGGACACCAAGTGGGCAGAGTCTACACTGCCATATAATCCAGTTCAAATCAGATAATCTGTATTTTATAGGCAGTGTGGAAGAGGCCTAAGTGAGGCCTAACTCTGCCTATCCCCTGGGCGGAGCTTAGCCTTCTAACTGGCAGCACTTGGATAAAAACAATTGATCCTCTCCCTCTAATTAGGACTTTATTTTTCTTTTCTTTTTGTTGTATCAACCCAGAGGCGTGGATGAGGGGTTGTGCTGTCAATTTTCGAGGTTGTGGGGTGTTTAATTTTGTTGTTTTGTCCGGTGCCGTGATTCCATCACTCTTTTATATATATAGATTGGATTATCTGGACAGTGTGTGGTCTGTGGTGAAAAGAGGCCAACAGACTATGTCTCCCAGAATCCCCCCCTCGAAGGAAAACCAAGCACCGTACCAGTTGTAGAGTCCAGCGACTCGATGAACTCCTCCGTCGCGTCCCCCAACAGACCTCGCATGCGGTAGATGATCCTCATCGGCTCTCCCTGAAACAAAGGGAGGAAAAGCACAATAAGCGAGAGGCTACTTCGGGTATATTCTGGGGATGATAGGACGTTGTGTCCCGTTACTGGGGGAAATGGGGGGTCCAATGGGATTCCAATCTGAGCAGCTGTTCCAACCCTGATCTCCAGAGAACGGGTTCAATACTCTGAGTCTCTTTGTGGAGGGAAAAAGCGGGGCATAAATAAGCATAATAACAACAACAACAATAAAAACACTCAATATTATTCCCACTGTAATGAGGTCCATCAAAACCGTGCACTTTTCAATTTTGCAATTCAAGACCTATTGTATTGCAATGCTTTTAATGCTAGTTTATTTATTTGTAATTTATTTATTTATTAGCGGCATTTATATCCCGCCCATCTTATAACAACAACAACAACAACAACACTCAATATTATTCCCAACAACAACAACACTCAATATTATTCCCACTGCAACGAAGTCCATCAAAACCATGCACTTTTCAATTTTGCAATTCAAGACCTACTGTATTGCAATGCTTTTAATGTTAGTTTATTTATTTGTTATTTATTTTTTATTAGCGGCATTTATATCCCGCCCTTCTTATAATAATAATAATAATAATAACAACACTCAATATTATTCCCACTGCAACGAAGTCCATCAAAACCGTGCACTTTTCAATTTTGCAATTCAAGACCTATTGTATTGCAATGCTTTTAATGTCAGTTTATTTATTTGTTATTTATTTTTTATTAGCGGCATTTATATCCCGCCCTTATAATAACAACAACAACAACAACAACACTCAATATTATTCCCACTGCAACAACAACAACAACACTCAATATTATTCCCACTGCAACGAAGTCCATCAAAACCGTGCACTTTTCAATTTTGCAATTCAAGACCTATTGTATTGCAATGGTTTAATGCTAGTTTATTTATTTGTTATTTATTTATTAATTAGCGGCATTTATATCCCGCCCTTCTTATAATAATGATAAGAAGAACCTGCTTTGATTGAAGTCAAAAATTAGAAACTCCTCAAAACACAGCAGACAAAGAATAAGTACAAGAAAACCGCACTACAAACTAGAGCTGACAGCTGGCACAACAAAACACTGCATGGAAAGTTCCTTGACAAAATTGAAGGAAAAGCTGATAAGGAGAAGACCTGGCTCTGGCTCACGAATGGGACCCTGAAGAAAGAAGGAGACAGAAGGCCTGATCCTTGCAGCCCAGGAGCAAGTTTTCAGGACAAAGGCAATTCAGGCCAAGATCGAAAAATCAGCTGATGATCCAAAATGCAGACTGTGCAAGGAAACCACGAAATCATGGATCATCTCCTCAGCTGCTGTAAGAAAATCGCACAGACAGACTACAAACAGAGGCACAACTCTGTGGTCCAAATGATCCATTGGAACTTATGCCTCAAGTACCACCTCCCAGCAGCACATTATATTTTTATACATATAGACTAGCTGTGCCCGGCCACGCGTTGCTGTGGCAAAGTCTGGTGGTATGGGAAATAAAGTATTGAGGAATTGGTGGTAGTTAAGGTAAAGGGTAAAGCTTTTCCCCTGACATTAAGTCCATTATAAATGGGTTATATAGCTGTGTGGAAGGGCCTTGAGTCTACACTGCCATATAATCCAGTTAAAATCAGATAATCTGTATTTTATAGGCAGTGTGGAAGAGGCCTAAGTGAGGCCTAACTCTGCCTGTCCCCTGGGCTGAGTGGGTTGCTAGGAGACCAAGTGGGCGGAGCTTAGCCTTCTAACTGGCAGCACTTGGATAAAAACAATTGTTCCTCTCCCTCTAATTAGGACTTTATTTTTCTTTTCTTTTTGTTGTATGAACGTAGAGGCATGGATGAGGGGTTGTGCTGCCAAGTTTAGTGTTTCTGGGATGTGCAGTTCTATATATATAAAAGGGTAATGAAATTTCGGCCTAGGACAAAACAACAAAACTACAGCTAAGCTCTGCCCACTTGGTCTCCTAGCAACCCACTCAGCCCAGAGAACAGGCAGAGTTAGGCCTCACTTAGGCCTCTTCCACACTGCCTATAAAATACAGATGATCAGATTTTAACTGGATTACAGTATATGGCAGTGTCCACACAGCTATATTACCCATGTATGATCTTATATTATCTTTTTTGAACTG
Organism: Anolis carolinensis; assembly: GCF_035594765.1. Classification (NCBI taxonomy): domain Eukaryota; kingdom Metazoa; phylum Chordata; class Lepidosauria; order Squamata; family Anolidae; genus Anolis; species Anolis carolinensis. The sequence continues at coordinate 1,977,108 of NW_026943826.1, read as the reverse complement.
GATTATCTGGACCCCACACTGCCATATAATCCACTTCAGTGTGCATTTTATACAGCTGTGTAGACGGGGCCTCATATAAACCAGTTCTAAGCAAATAATATCACATTATAAATATAATATGTAATAATATAATCTCTAAAATCAGGACAGTAAATAAAGAACAACACTCTGAAAGCATAAGCCACAGCAACGTGTGGCTGGGCAAAGCTAGTTTATATATATAGATGTATACATATGGTTGTATCTCTCCAAAAATATGTGTTATTTTGGGTCGATATTAGTAAGCAAACCAACACTAAATCTATATATATATATATAAGAGTGATGGCATCAGGGCAGCGGACAAAACAACAAATCTACAGGCCCCCCAACCTCGAAATTTGACAACACAACCCATCATTCACGGCTCTAGGTTGATACAACAAAAAGAAAAGAAAAATAAAGTCCTAATTACAGGGAGAGGAACAATAGTTTTTATCCAATTGCTGGCAGTTTGAAGGCTAAGCTCCGCCCACTTGGTCTCCTAGCAACCTACTCAGCCCAGGGGACAGGCACAGTTAGGCCTCACTTAGGCCTCTTCCACAGATTATCAGATTTTAACTGGATTATATGGCGGTTTAGACTCAAGGCCCTTCCACATCTATATCACACATTTAAAATCTTCCAATGCTGTTGCCCGCTTTTGGTCCAAAACTATTTAGTTGCTTGTGATTTCTTTTTTTTTTCTTTTTTTTCCCCATTATTTGAAATGTATTTGTTGTACAATGCTTTTGACACGAAATAAATAAATAAATTTAAAATCTTATATTATCTGCTTTGAACTGGATTATCTTGACTCCACATTGCCATATAATCCACTTCAGTGTGCATACTAAACATAAAGACAGTCATACAACAGACATACAATACCACCACTACCTCAACAATTTCTCACCAACACCATCAGACAACGACACAGCAACGCGTGGCCGGCCACAACTAGTATTATTATTATTGTTGCTTTTATTACTATAATTCAGCTTTCCTATAAAGGAGACTCAAGTGTTCGGGAACATTACTTAAGGTTGCATACGTGTATGTTTCCCTCAAAAAATAAGTGTTATTTTGGGTTGAAATTAGGAATTCGGAAAGAGAATAGAGGGGCGTTTTGGAGAAGCGGGGAATTAAATATTTGACGTCTCTGAGGAGCGAGTGCCAAACTTTGGGTATTATCCGCAGGAAAGCCTCCAGGGATGAATCTGTCTCTCCGCCTTGTCGTCGCCCGAGTTCAAAAGGAATCCGCAGAGAAAGCGGACGGGAGATTAAGGCTTCGGATGGCCTGACAGGCCTTTCCGTATTTGGACGTCAAAAGTTGTATTTGAAAGGAAACCTCAACTCTCTCCGCTTGGGATATTGGATCGTCAATTCGATAGAATTGCTGTACATGATAACAGCAGCAAAAATGATCTCTGCTCTGAGATACAATACTAATAGTATAATATACTGGTAGTGTGTTATATATATTGTGGTATAATAATATAGTGCTATATAATAATATAATAACTTAAAGTATATAGAAAATAAGGTTAATGTAAGTGGACAGAGGTGACATTACTAATAATATTGCAGTACAATAGTACAGTACAATCTTCTATATATATAAATGAGTGATGGCATCACGGCGACCAACAAAACAACAAAACTACAGGCCCCCCAACCTCGAAATTTGACAACACAACCCATCATCCATGCCTCCAGGTTGATACAACAAAAAGAAAAGAAAAATAAAGTCCTAATTAGAGGGAAAGGAATAATTGTTTTTATCCAATTGCTGCCAGTTAGAGGACTAATCTCTGCCCACTTGGTCTCCTAGCAAGCCACTCAGCCCAGGGGACAGGCCGAGTTAGGCCTCACTTAGGCCTCTTCCACAGATTATCAGATTTTAACTGGATTATATGGCAGTGTAGACTCAAGGCCCTTCCAAACAGCTATATAACCCATTTATAATGGACTTAATGCCAGGGGAAAACCTTTACGTTTTACCTTAACTACCACGAATTCCTCAATACTTTATTTCCCATACCACCAGACTTCGCCACAGCAACACGTGGCTGGGTACAGCTAGTATCTATACATATAAAAGGGTAATGAAATTTCGGCCTAGGACTAAACAACAAAACTACACATCCCAGAAACACTAAACTTGGCAGCACAACCCCTCATCCATGCCTCTACGTTCATACAACAAAAAGAAAAGAAAAATAAAAGTCCTAATTAGAGGGAGAGGAAGAATTGTTTTTATCCAATTACTGCCAGTTAGAAGGCTATGCTCTGTCAGGGGAAAACCTTTACCCTTGACCTTAACTACCACCAATTCCTCAATACTTTATTTCCCAGACCACCAGACTTCGCCATAGCAACGCGTGGCCGGGCACAGCTAGTAGTAATATATAATACTAATATTGTGCTATGCTAATAATATAATATACTAGCTGTGCCCGGCCACGCGTTGTCACGCGTTCTAGCCCAACCCTCTTCTGCCTTTGACAGATGGCCTCCCAGCCTCAATGTTAATAATAATAATAATAATAATAATAATAATAATAATAATAGGAAACCGACAAAACCATGGATCACATCTTCAGCTGCTGTAAGAAAATCGCACAGACAGACTACAAACAGAGGCACAACTACATGGCCCAAAGGATTCATTGGAACTTATGCCTCAGGTACCACCTCCCAGCAGCAAAGAACTGGTGGGATCACAAACCTGCAAAAGTATTGGAAAATGAGCACGCAAAGATACTGTGGGACTTCCGAATCCAGACTGACAAAGTTCTGGAACACAACACACCAGACATCACAGTTGTGGAAAAGAAAAAGGTTGGGATCATTGATGTCGCCATCCCAGGTGACAGTCGCATTGACGAAAAACAACAGGAAAAACTCAGCCGCTCTCAGGACCTCAAGATGGAACTGCAAAGACTCTGGCAGAAACCAGAGCAGGTGGTCCCGGTGGTGATGGGCACACTGGGTGCCATGCCAAAAGATCTCAGCCGGCATTCGGAAACAATAGACATTGACAAAATTACGATCTGCCAACTGCAAAAGGCCACCCTGCTGGGATCTGCACGCATCATCCGAAAATACATCACACAGTCCTAGACACTTGGAAAGTGCTCGACTTGTGAGTTTGTGATATGAAATCCAGCATGTCTATCTTGTTTGCTGTGTCATAATAAAATAATAATAACAAAAAACCAGTACAAGAAAACCGCACTACAAACTAGAGCTGACAGCTGGCACAACAGAACATTGCATGGAAAGTTCCTTGACAAAATTGAAGGAAAAGCTGAGAAGGAGAAGACCTGGCTCTGGCTCACGAATGGGACCCTGAAGAAGGAGACAGAAGGCCTGATCCTTGCAGCCCAGGAGCAAGACATCAGGACAAAGGCAATTCAGGCCAAGACACTTGGGAAGTGTTCGACTTGGGATTTTGTGATACAAAATTCAGCGTATCTATCTTGTTTGCTGTGTCATAATAAAATAATAATAATAATAATAATAATAATAATAATAATAATAATAATAATAATAATAATAGGGTTGGAAGAGACCCTTGTCGAAGGAAGGAAGGCCCTCCTGAGATCCAGATACGCTACACCCTCCGCGTTCCCTGCATTCGGCGTTTCCTCCCGAATATTTCCGAACCTCGCGAAGGGCTAGGCCGGCTCTATGATCATTTCAGAGACGGAGAAATGCATGCGAGAGATTGGCATTTTAAAGAGGGAGAAGGAGGCAAATCTCCCACCGGCGGGAAGAAAGCGGGAGAGGAAGAGTGGCAGCTTAATAAGCTTTTAAACCCAAAACAGGGAATTAGGAGAGCGGCTCAGCGGAAAGAGGCCGCTTTCTCTGCGGGGAGAGGTGCCGCTTGGCCCGCTTCTCCCCAAAGTTTCTGTTCTAATCGCGGCTTGAAAGGCCCGGACGCAGAGCGGAGAAGAATGGAGGGCTGGGGGGGAAATCCCCGCTTTGGGAGAAGGAGAAGGAGGAGAAGAGAGGGGCTGTCAAGATGCCGCCGTCCACGGATAAGCCCTCAACGTGGCATCAGCGGCGCTTAGCGTCAGGGGGGGTGCGGGGAAGCCCTCGGGACCCCAGTCGGTTCAAAGGAGGCTCCGAAGCAGCACACCACCAGCGCCGTGGGGGGTGACGAGGGGAAGACAAAGCGGGTTGAAGAAACGAGAGACACGGGGAACCAATGCGGGGCCCGGGGTGAGCTGCGAATCATTTCTGAGCCTTACTAGGTCCCAAGATGAATGGGAGTCAAGAGTGTGATGCGGCCGCTAAAAAGGCCAAGGCGATTCTAGGCTACGTCAAGAGTATATAATAATAATAATAATACTAATAATAATAATAATGAAACTTTATATATACCCCGCCACCATCTCCCCGTGGGGACTCGGGGCGGCTTACATGGGGCAGAGGCCCAAACAACATAAGGACAAAATATAAGCAACATAATACAATCATAATATAAAACAGATAAAACAGTAATGCAATATATCAATTAAAACAACAATAGAGGATAAAAAATTACATTAAAAACACATAAAAGGTAAGACCATATATATAGAAATCTATATGGCGCTGGCTAGTAACCATCTGCCATAAATCACTGCTGACCAAGAGGTCATGAGTTCGAAGCCCAGGTCGGGTTAAGCCTCCGACCATTAATAGCCCCGGCTTGCTGTTGACCTATGCAGCCCTGAAAGACAGTTGCATCTGTCAATTAGGGAAATTTAGGGACGCTTTATGCGGGGAGGCTAATTTACAACACCATAAAACGGCCAGCAAAACACGAAGAAAGGAATGAGGAAGTACAGCCACTACTGGACGGTGAAGCAACAGCTCCCCCTGTGGCCGGAATCATGAAGCTGGAAAAATGTTAAAAATGCCTCTGAGTCTGTCTAATGTATGTTGTTTGTCTGTTGGCACTGAATGTTTGCCATATATGTGTTCGTTGTAATCCGCCCTGAGTCCCCTTCGGGGTGAGAAAGAAGGGCAGAATATACATACTGTAAATAAATACTGTAAATAAATAAGCATCTCGAGCTCTGGGGATGACCTGGGAAGGAATCCCACCAGAGCATTACAGCACAACAACACACCTGGGGAGTCTCTCTGGACCGTGCTCTGACTTGCAAAAAGCACTGATTGACTATCAAGCAAAAGGTGGGTGCTAGAAATAATCTATATATATAAAAGAGTGATGGCATCAGGGCAGCGGACAAAACAACAAAACTACAGGCCCCCAACCTCGAAATTTGACAACACAACCCATCATTCGCGGCTCTAGGTTGATACAACAAAAAGAAAAGAAAAATAAAGTCCTCATTACCGGGAGAGGAATAATAGTTTTTATCCAATTGCTGCCAGTTTGAAGACTAAGCTCCGCCCACTTGGTCTCCTAGCAACCTACTCAGCCACAGTTAGGCCTCACTTTGGCATCTTCCACAGATTATCAGATTTTAACTGGATTATATGGCAGTGTAGACTCAAGGCCCTTCCACACAGCTATATAACTCATTTATAATCTTATATTATCTGCTTTGAACTGGATTCTCTTGAGTCCACACTGCCATATAATCCACTTCAGTGTGCATACTGAAAATAAAGGCAACCATACAACAGACATTCAATACCACCACTACCTCAACAATTTCTCACCAACACCACCAGACAACGCCACAGCAACACGTGGCAGGGCACAGCTAGTATCATACAAAAGCTGACTGGCACAACCTGGGGATCACAACCAAGCGAGAGTCCAAAAGTGGCAGGCTAAAACCCAGAATCAGTGGCTGGGACCAGATGAGAAACTCTATCCTGGGCACACAGAAGACAGGGTGACTGGGAAAGTGCTGAATAGACTACACTCTGGAAGCACGAGATGCAGAGCCAAGCTTAAGAAATGGGGCTGCAAAGTGGAGTCCACAATATGCAAGAAGAACACATACCTGGAGTACACATGGTTTTAAATTTTTATTATGTTTAAGCTGTTGTTTTATTATGGGTGTTGTACGGTGTATGTTGGTACTGAATGTTTACCATGTGTAAACCGCACTGAGTCCCTATGGGAGATAGAGTGGTATATAAATTAAGTTTTGTTGTTGTTGTTGTTGTTGTTGGAGAAGAGCAAACCACAGACCACTGACTACAATGCAACCTGAGCCCTGCCACATGCACAACGGAGGACCTCACGGCAACACCAGCTTCTGCTCAAAGGAAATTTAACACAATGCCAAGTTTTAAACTTTGGTTGTGTTTTTTAAAGTACATTATAACTGTATTCTCAATTTGCTTCTGACACAATGAATAAAGAAAGTATGGCCAGCCTAGTTGTTGTGTGTTTTCTCGGCTGTCTGGCCATGTTCCAGAAGCATTCTCTCCTGACGTTTCGCCCACATCTATGGCAGGCATCCTCTGAGGTTGTGAGGTATAGTGCCAGGCTGTAGAGTGGGTCATGGGGGGCTCTACGTGCCAATATATAATATATTGTCTATATATATAAATGAGTGATGGCATCACAGCGACCCACAAAACAACAAAACTACAGGTCCCCCAACCTCGAAATTTGACAACACAACCCATCATTCACGCCTCTAGGTTGATACAACAAAAAGAAAAGAAAAGTCCTAATTAGAGGGAAAGGAATAATTGGTTTTATCCAATTGCTGCCAGTTAGAGGACTAATCTCTCCCCACTTGGTCTCCTAGCAACCCAATAAAAAATAATAAAAAACACTAAAAATTAATACAATAAAATATACCTCTGGAGATGCCTGCCATAGATGTGGGCGAAACATCAGGAGAGAATGCTTCTGGGACATGGCCACACAGCTCGGAATACATACAACAACCCTGTGATCCCGGCCGTCAAAGCCTTCGACAACACATATTTTAAGCTTCCTTAAAAGACCCTTTTCGTGTCAAATTAAACCCTCTGTGTCTTTGTCCTCTGGGATCGCGTCTGAAACGTCAGTGAGGTCAAGCAAGCCCATGACGAGGAGAGATGACACGCAACTGGCTTTGAAAAGGCAGCCCGAACCAACGGCGAGGCCTCGGGAGGCCGGCAAAGGGGATCCCGCCTGACGTGGGCGTCCCATGACGCCGGCATTGGGAGGCGACGGGGCGGAAAGCGCTCACCATGGCCAGTCGGGCGCCAGGGAAATCGTCATAGCCGTCGTCACCACCGCCGCTGCCCTCTTACCTCGTTGGTGGGGCACCAGACCTTCTTGTAGACTTCGGCCACGGGGAGGTCGAGGCTGATGATCTTGTTGTTTACCAGGAGCTGGAACAAGGGGACAAAGGCGGGGAGAGTGAGTGAGTGCCGTGCGAGCAGCGAGGCAAAGCCGCTCAAAACAAGAGCTCAAGGCGTACTCGCTTGTTTGGGAGAGAAGGGCCAAAAGGGCAAGCCTCTCGTAACATGTCAAGGGAAAAGGGACACTGCAATGGCTTGCAGGCACTGGAAAATTACAACGGAATGGCTATATTGTATTATTATTATTATTGTATGACACAGTAAACAAGATAAATATGCTGGATTTCGTATCATAGAATCATAGAATAGTAGAGTTGGAAGAGACCACATGGGCCATCCAGTCCAACCCCCTGCTAAGAAGCAGGAAATCGCATTCAAAGCACCCCCGACAGATGGCCATCCAGCCTCTGCTTAAAAGCCTCCAAGGAAGGAGCCTCCACCACGGCCCCGGGGAGAGAGTTCCACTGTCGAACAGCTCTCAAAATCACAAAATCACAAAAGTATCACAAAATCACAAGTCGAACACTTCCCAAGTGTCTAGGACTGTGTGGTGTATTATTATTATTATTATTATTATTATTATTATTATTATTATTATTATTATTATTATTATTATGACACAGCAAACAAGATAGATATGCTGGATTTCGTATCACAAAATCACAAGTCGAACACTTCCCAAGTGTCTAGGACTGTGTGATGTATTATTATTATTATTATTATTATTATTATTATTATTATTATTATTATTATTGTATGACACAGCAAACAAGATAGACATGCTGGATTTCGTATCACAAAAGTGTCTAGGACTGTGTGATGCATCATCATTATTATTATTATTATTATTATTATTATTATTATTATTATGACACAGCAAACAAGATAGATATGTTGGAGTTCATATCACAAAATCACAAGTCGAACACTTCCCAAGTGTCTAGGACTGTGTGATTTATTATCATTATTATTATTATTATTATTATGACACAGCAAACAAGATAGATATGCTGGATTTCGTGTCACAAAATCACAAGTCAAACACTTCCCAAGTGTCTAGGACTATGTGATTTATTATTATTATTATTATTATTATGACACAGCAAACAAGATAGATATGTTGGAGTTCATATCACAAAATCACAAGTCGAACACTTCCCAAGTGTCTAGGACTGTGTGATTTATTATCATTATTATTATTATTATTATTATTATTATTATTATTATTATTATGACACAGCAAACAAGATAGACATGCTGGATTTCGTGTCACAAAATCACAAGTCGAACACTTCCCAAGTGTTTAGGACTGTGTGATATATTATTATTATTATTATTATTATTATTATTATTATTATTATTATTATTATTATTATTATTATGACACAGCAAACAAGATAGATATGCTGGATTTCGTGTCACAAAATCACAAGTCGAACACTTCCCAAGTGTCTAGGACTGTGTGATATATTATTATTATTATTATTATTATTATTATTATTATTATTATTATTATTATTATTATTATTATGACACAGCAAACAAGATAGATATGCTGGATTTCGTATCACGAAATCACAAGTCAAGTGTCTAGGACTGTGTGATGTATTATTATTATTATTATTATTATTATTAATATTATTTTATGACACAGCAAACAAGATAGATATGCTGGATTTCGTATCACAAAATCACAAGTCGAACACTTCCCAAGTGTCTAGGACTGTGTGATGTATTTTCGGATGATGCAGATCCCAGCAGGGTGGCCTTTTGCAGCTGGCAGATCGTGATTTTGTCAATGTCTATTGTTTCCGAATGCCGGCTGAGATCTTTTGGCACGGCACCCAGTGTGCCCATCACCACCGGGACCACCTGCACTGGTTTCTGCCAGAGTCTTTGCAGTTCAGTCTTGAGGTCCTGATAGCGGCTGAGTTTTTCCTGTTGTTTTTCCTCAATGCGACTGTCACCTGGGATGGCAACATCAATGATCCAAACCTTTTTCTTTTCCACAACTGTGATGTCTGGTGTGTTGTGTTCCAGAACTTTGTCAGTCTGGATTCGGAAGTCCCACAGTATCTTTGCGTGTTCATTTTCCATGACCTTTGCTGGTTTGTGATCCCACCAGTTCTTTGCTGCTGGGAGGTGGGACTTGAGGCATAAGTTCCAATGAATCATTTGGGCCACATAGTTGTGCCTCTGTTTGTAGTCTGTCTGTGCGATTTTCTTACAGCAGCTGAGGATATGATCCATGGTTTCGTCGGTTTCCTTGCAGAGTCTGCATTTTGGGTCATCATCTGATTTTTCGATCTTGGCCTGAATTGCCTTTGTCCTGATGTCTTGTCAGAGCCAGGTCTTCTCCTTATCAGCTTTTCCTTCAATTTTGTCATGCAATGTTTTGTTGTGCCAGCTCTCGGCTCTAGTTTGTAGTGCGGTTTTCTTGTACTGGTTTTTTCTCTGCTGTTCGACTTGTGATTTTGTGATATGAAATCCAGCATATCTGTCTTGTTTGCCGTGTCATACAATAAAATAATAATAATACCGATGATGATAATACTGACCTCCATGCCGCTGTCGTCCTCCAGCAGGGCCACCAGGTCGCAGTCCTGGCAGATCTTGTTCTTGATGTCTCGCATGAGGGGCCCGATCCCGGGCTCGTTGCTGCTGTAGGGGTTCCCGGGCATGCGGCCCTGGAGAAAGTCCTCCTGCTGCGGGTCCTTCTCCAGCGTCACAAAGAACTCCGTCACCTCGTTCTCCTCCTGAAAGGCAACGGAAAGGGATCAAGAGCCCCAAGGGTCATTTAGTCTGACCCCCTTCTTTCGACCGTATAGACACCGTACGATCCCTCCCGACAAGATGGCCACCCAATCTCCGCTTCAAAATAACGAAAGGAGACTCCCAAGAAGTTCCACTAAAGAAGGTCATCTAGACCAACTTTTTACTATCAATCAGATACCATTCGATCCTTCCAGACAGATATCCATCCAGCTTCTGAAAACCTCCATAGGATGAGACTCCAATGCATTCCCTGACAATCTATATGATTGCAACAGAGCCAGCAGAAGTCATATAGTCTGAGCTCTTTCTATCATTCAGACACCATTCGATCCTTCCCGACAGGTGTCCATCCAGCTTCTGAAAACCTCCATAGGATGAGACTCCAATGCATTCCCCGGCAATCTATATGATTGCAACAGAGTCAGCAGAAGTCATATAGTCTGAGCTCTTTCTATCATTCAGACACCATTCGATCCTTCCCGACAGGTGTCCATCCAGCTTCTGAAAACCTCCATAGGATGAGACTCCAATGCATTCCCCGGCAATCTATATGATTGCAACAGAGCCAGCAGAAGTCATATAGTCTGAGCTCTTTCTATCATTCAGACACCATTCGATCCTTCCCGACAGGTGTCCATCCAGCTTCTGAAAACCTCCATAGGAGATTCCAATGCATTCTCTGGCAGTCTGTATTCCAATGCGATTACAACAGAGCCTGCAAAAGTCATATAGTCTGAGCCCTTTCTATCATTCAGACACCATCCGATCCCTCCCAACAGATGGCCATCCAGCCTCTGAAAACCTCCATAGGAGATTCCAATGCATTCTCTGGCAGTCTGTATTCCAATGCGATTACAACAGAGCCTGCAAAAGTCATATAGTCTGATCCCTTTCTATCATTCAGACACCATTCGATCCCTCCCGACAGATGTCCATCCAGGATATGAAAACCTCCACAGGAGATTCCAATGCATTCTCTGGCAGTCTGTATTCCAATGCGATTACAACAGAGCCTGCAAAAGTCATATAGTCTGATCCCTTTCTATCATTCAGACACCATTCGATCCCTCCCGACAGATGTCCATCCAGCCTATGAAAACCTCCATAGTAGGAGATTCCAATGCATTCTCTGGCAGTCTGTATTCCAATGCGATTACAACAGAGCCTGCAAAAGTCATATAGTCTGATCCCTTTCTATCATTCAGACACCATTCGATCCCTCCCGACAGATGTCCATCCAGCCTATGAAAACCTCCATAGGAGATTCCAATGCATTCTCTGGCAGTCTGTATTCCAATGCGATTACAACAGAGCCTGCAAAAGTCATATAGTCTGAGCCCTTTCTATCATTCAGACACCATTCGATCCTTCCAGACAGATGTCCATCCAGCCTCTGAAAACCTCCATAGGAGATTCCAATGCATTCTCTGGCAGTCTGTATTCCAATGCGATTGCAACAGAGCCTGCAAAAGTCATATAGTCTGATCCCTTTCTATCATTCAGACACCATTCGATCCCTCCCGACAGATGTCCATCCAGCCTATGAAAACCTCCATAGGAGATTCCAATGCATTCTCTGGCAGTCTGTATTCCAATGCGATTACAACAGAGCCTGCAAAAGTCATATAGTCTGATCCCTTTCTATCATTCAGACACCATTCGATCCCTCCCGACAGATGTCCATCCAGCCTATGAAAACCTCCATAGGAGATTCCAATGCATTCTCTGGCAGTCTGTATTCCAATGCGATTGCAACAGAGCCTGCAAAAGTCATATAGTCTGATCCCTTTCTATCATTCAGACACCATTCGATCCCTCCCGACAGATGTCCATCCAGCCTATGAAAACCTCCATAGGAGATTCCAATGCATTCTCTGGCAGTCTGTATTCCAATGCGATTACAACAGAGCCTGCAAAAGTCATATAGTCTGATCCCTTTCTATCATTCAGACACCATTCGATCCCTCCCGACAGATGTCCATCCAGCCTATGAAAACCTCCATAGTAGGAGATTCCAATGCATTCTCTGGCAGTCTGTATTCCAATGCGATTACAACAGAGCCTGCAAAAGTCATATAGTCTGAGCCCTTTCTATCATTCAGACACCATTCGATCCCTCCCGACAGATGTCCATCCAGCCTATGAAAACCTCCATAGGAGATTCCAATGCATTCTCTGGCAGTCTGTATTCCAATGCGATTACAACAGAGCCTGCAAAAGTCATATAGTCTGAGCCCTTTCTATCATTCAGACACCATTCGATCCCTCCCGACAGATGTCCATCCAGCCTCTGAAAACCTCCATAGAAGGAGATTCTAATGCATTCCCTGGCAATCTATATTCCAATGTGATTGCAACGGAGCCTGCAAAAGTCATATAGTCTGATCCCTTTCTATCATTCAGACACCATCCGACCCCTTCCAACAGATGTCCATCCAGCCTCTGAAAACCTCCATAGGAGATTCCAATGCATTCTCTGGCAGTCTGTATTCCAATGCGATTACAACAGAGCCTGCAAAAGTCATATAGTCTGAGCCCTTTCTATCATTCAGACACCATTCGATCCTTCCAGACAGATGTCCATCCAGCCTCTGAAAACCTCCATAGGAGATTCCAATGCATTCTCTGGCAGTCTGTATTCCAATGCGATTGCAACAGAGCCTGCAAAAGTCATATAGTCTGATCCCTTTCTATCATTCAGACACCATCCGACCCCTTCCAACAGATGGCCATCCAGCCTATGAAAACCTCCATAGTAGGAGATTCCAATGCATTCTCTGGCAGTCTGTATTCCAATGCGATTACAACAGAGCCTGCAAAAGTCATATAGTCTGATCCCTTTCTATCATTCAGACACCATTCGACCCCTTCCAACAGATGGCCATCCAGCCTATGAAAACCTCCATAGTAGGAGATTCCAATGCATTCTCTGGCAGTCTGTATTCCAATGCGATTACAACAGAGCCTGCAAAAGTCATATAGTCTGAGCCCTTTCTATCATTCAGACACCATTCGATCCCTCCCGACAGATATCCATCCAGCTTCTGAAAACCTCCATAGGATGAGACTCCAATGCATTCCCCGGCAATCTATATGATTGCAACAGAGCCCGCAGAAGTCATATAGTCTGACCCCTTTCTATCATTCAGACACCATTCGATCCTTCCAGACAGATGTCCATCCAGCCTCTGAAAACCTCCATAGGAGATTCCAATGCATTCTCTGGCAGTCTGTATTCCAATGCGATTACAACAGAGCCTGCAAAAGTCATATAGTCTGAGCCCTTTCTATCATTCAGACACCATCCGACCCCTTCCAACAGATGTCCATCCAGCCTCTGAAAACCTCCATAGTAGGAGATTCCAATGCATTCTCTGGCAGTCTGTATTCCAATGCGATTGCAACAGAGCCTGCAAAAGTCATATAGTCTGATCCCTTTCTATCATTCAGACACCATTCGATCCCTCTCGACAGATGTCCATCCAGTCTGTTTGAAAACCTCTATAGGATGAGACCCGAATGCATTCTCTGGCAGTCCGTACTGTAACGGAGCCTGCAAAAGTCATACAGTCTGATCCCTTTCTATCATTCAGACACCATTCGATCCCTCCCAACAGATGTCCATCCAGTCTGTTTGAAAACCTCTATAGGATGAGACCCGAATGCATTCTCTGGCAGTCCGTACTGTAACGGAGCCTGCAAAAGTCATACAGTCTGATCCCTTTCTATCATTCAGACACCATTCGATCCCTCCCAACAGATGTCCATCCAGTCTGTTTGAAAACCTCTATAGGATGAGACCTGAATGCATTCTCTGGCAGTCCGTACTGTAACGGAGCCTGCAAAAGTCATACAGTCTGATCCCTTTCTATCATTCAGACACCATGCGACCCCTTCCAACAGATGTCCATCCAGCCTCTGAAAACCTCCATAGTAGGAGATTCCAATGCATTCTCTGGCAGTCTGTATTCCAATGCGATTGCAACAGAGCCTGCAAAAGTCATATAGTCTGAGCCCTTTCTATCATTCAGACACCATTCGATCCCTCTCGACAGATGTCCATCCAGTCTGTTTGAAAACCTCTATAGGATGAGACCCGAATGCATTCTCTGGCAGTCCGTACTGTAACGGAGCCTGCAAAAGTCATACAGTCTGATCCCTTTCTATCATTCAGACACCATTCGATCCCTCCCAACAGATGTCCATCCAGTCTGTTTGAAAACCTCTATAGGATGAGACCCGAATGCATTCTCTGGCAGTCCGTACTGTAACGGAGCCTGCAAAAGTCATACAGTCTGATCCCTTTCTATCATTCAGACACCATTCGATCCCTCCCAACAGATGTCCATCCAGTCTGTTTGAAAACCTCTATAGGATGAGACCTGAATGCATTCTCTGGCAGTCCGTACTGTAACGGAGCCTGCAAAAGTCATACAGTCTGATCCCTTTCTATCATTCAGACACCATTCGATCCCTCCCAACAGATGTCCATCCAGTCTGTTTGAAAACCTCTATAGGATGAGACCCGAATGCATTCTCTGGCAGTCCGTACTGTAACGGAGCCTGCAAAAGTCATACAGTCTGATCCCTTTCTATCATTCAGACACCATTCGATCCCTCCCAACAGATGTCCATCCAGTCTGTTTGAAAACCTCTATAGGATGAGACCCGAATGCATTCTCTGGCAGTCCGTACTGTAACGGAGCCTGCAAAAGTCATACAGTCTGATCCCTTTCTATCATTCAGACACCATTCGATCCCTCCCAACAGATGTCCATCCAGTCTGTTTGAAAACCTCTATAGGATGAGACCTGAATGCATTCTCTGGCAGTCCGTACTGTAACGGAGCCTGCAAAAGTCATACAGTCTGATCCCTTTCTATCATTCAGACACCATTCGATCCCTCCCAACAGATGTCCATCCAGTCTGTTTGAAAACCTCTATAGGATGAGACCCGAATGCATTCTCTGGCAGTCCGTACTGTAACGGAGCCTGCAAAAGTCATACAGTCTGATCCCTTTCTATCATTCAGACACCATTCGATCCCTCCCAACAGATGTCCATCCAGTCTGTTTGAAAACCTCTATAGGATGAGACCCGAATGCATTCTCTGGCAGTCCGTACTGTAACGGAGCCTGCAAAAGTCATACAGTCTGATCCCTTTCTATCATTCAGACACCATTCGATCCCTCCCAACAGATGTCCATCCAGTCTGTTTGAAAACCTCTATAGGATGAGACCTGAATGCATTCTCTGGCAGTCCGTACTGTAACGGAGCCTGCAAAAGTCATACAGTCTGATCCCTTTCTATCATTCAGACACCATGCGACCCCTTCCAACAGATGGCCATCCAGCCTCTACTTTAAAATCCCCATAGAAGGAGACGCCAATACATTCCCAGTT
Organism: Anolis carolinensis; assembly: GCF_035594765.1. Taxonomy (NCBI): domain Eukaryota; kingdom Metazoa; phylum Chordata; class Lepidosauria; order Squamata; family Anolidae; genus Anolis; species Anolis carolinensis. The sequence continues at coordinate 1,961,634 of NW_026943826.1, read as the reverse complement.
AATCTATACTCCACAGACTCTGCCTGGGACTGTATGGAGTCTCCTTCTCGGCCAAAGCAGTCCTCACCGGGTAGATAATGCTGCAGAGCCGCTCAAAAATGAAGACGGGCGTCCGGTAGTCGTCCAGGCTGTACCGCTTGGCCGTCTCAATGCACACGGCCATGAAGGCCTTGGTCTCCGATTCTGTGCCTAGAGAGAGAGAATAATAATAATAATAATAATAATAATAATAATAATAATAATAATACATCACACAGTCCTAGACACTTGGGAAGTGTTCGACTTGTGATTTTGTGAAACGAAATCCAGCATATCTATCTAGTTTGCTGTGTCATAATAAAATAATAATTATAATAATAATACATCACACAGTCCTAGACACTTGGGAAGTGTTTGATTTGTGGTTTTGTGATACGAAATCCATAATGTCTATCTTGTTTGCTGTGTCATACAATAATAATAATAATAATAATAATAATAATAATAATAATAATGATACATCACACAGTCCTAGACACTTGGGAAGTGTTCGACTTGGGATTTTGTGATACGAAATCCAGCATATCTATCTTGTTTGCTGTGTCATACAATAATAATAATAATAATAATAATAATAATAATAATAATAATAATAATAATAATACATCACAAAGTCCTAGACACTTGGGAAGTGTTCGACTTGGGATTTTGTGAAACGAAATCCAGCATGTCTATCTTGTTTGCTGTGTCATACAATAATAATAATAATAATAATAATAATAATAATAATAATAATAATACATCACACAGTCCTAGACACTTGGGAAGTGTTCGACTTGTGATTTTGTGAAACGAAATCCAGCGTATCTATCTTGTTTGCTGTGTCATACAATAATAATAATAATAATAATAATAATACATCACACAGTCCTAGACACTTGGGAAGTGTTCGATTTGTGGTTTTGTGATACGAAATCCATAATGTCTATCTTGTTTGCTGTGTCATACAATAATAATAATAATAATAATAATAATACATCACAAAGTCCTAGACACTTGGGAAGTGTTCGACTTGTGATTTTGTGATACGAAATCCAGCATGTCTATCTTGTTTGCTGTGTCATACAATAATAATAATAATAATAATAATAATAATAATAATAATACATCACAAAGTCCTAGACACTTGGGAAGTGTTCGATTTGTGGTTTTGTGATACGAAATCCATAATGTCTATCTTGTTTGCTGTGTCATACAATAATAATAATAATAATAATAATAATAATAATAATAATAATAATAAATCACACAGTCCTAGACACTTGGGAAGTGTTCGAATTGTGATTTTGTGAAACGAAATCCAGCATATCTATCTTGTTTGCTGTGTCATACAATAATAATAATAATAATAATAATAATAATAATAATAATAATAATACATCACAAAGTCCTAGACACTTGGGAAGTGTTCGACTTGTGATTTTTTGATACGAAATCCAGCATGTCTATCTTGTTTGCTGTGTCATACAATAATAATAATAATAATAATAATAATAATAATAATACATCACAAAGTCCTAGACACTTGGGAAGTGTTCGACTTGTGATTTTGTGATACGAAATCCAGCATGTCTATCTTGTTTGCTGTGTCATACAATAATAATAATAATAATAATAATAATAATAATAATAATAATCTTCCAGGGAGACTCATTGTCCCCTCTGCTTTTCATTATTGCCATGATCCCTCTGTCAACAATCTTACAAAAAACAAACCTCGGCTATCAAACATCTAAGAATTCTCACAAAATTTCGCCTCTGATGTACATGGATGACCTGAAGCTGTATGGGAAAACGGAAACTGAAATCCAGTCTCTGACTAACACTGTCCGAATTTTTAGCACTGATATCAGCATGGAGTTTGGTTTGGACAAATGTTCGACCGTGGCATTGAAGAAGGGAAAAATCATTGAAATGAGGGCATAAATATGCCTAATGGCCAAACAATAAAGTGCCACCAGCCACAGGCCTATAAATATCTGGGCATATTACAATATTACAGTATCTGGGCTCGGGCTGTGGTGCAGGCTGGAGAGCAGCTGCAATGAATCACTGCAATGAATCACTCTGACTAGGAGGTCATGAGTTCGAGGCCCGCTTGGAGCCTATGTTTGTTTGTCTTTGTTCTATGTTAAAAGGTATTGAATGTTTGCCTATATGTGTAATGTGATCCGCCCTGAGTCCCCTTCGGGGTGAGAAAGAAGGGTGGAATATAAATGCTGTAAATAAATAAATAATCTATTATTATTATTATTATCTCTATTACTATTATTATGAGTATTATTATCTGAGTAATAATACTAATAGAAAACAAGACCCAACCTCAGTTTCCCCCAGCTTATAAGGACCCGCTTCTTCCAAAGCTGCATCGGAAAGGCCTGGGCAGTGACCATCCCTGGTCAAAACAAGTCCCCTAGGAAAGCAGCCAGGCCCAGGAGGCCTCCTACCTGTGGTCATGTCCTCCAGCATCTCGAGCAGCATGTCCTGGGTCTCGTCGATCAGTTTTGTCCGCTGGACCACCAGCTTCCGGAGGCAGAGGTAGCCGTTCAGAACAGTTCCCACCAGCCGGCTCTTGAAGTGCCGCTTGATGGACTCCACCTCCACGAAGGAGGAGAGCAGCCCTGCGAGGACAACAGAGGAGGAGGGTCTCAACTGGGGCACACTTGTGACACTTGTGACGGAGCAAGGAGGGAGGCCGCGACGCACCTGTGATGCTCTTCAAGGCGTAGCCCTGCTGCAGGTCGGTGCTGAGCGTGGCCTCCTCCAGGGCCAGCAGGCGCGCAATCTCCTGCGCAAAGGACAGAGACAAAGGCCATGAATGAGAGCGCAAGAAGGCCAAGGAAGAGCTAAGACACCTGAGCAACCTCAGTCGAGGTCTTTGTTGTGGTTCAGTCTGATGATGAAGGGGGATTTGGGGTTTTGCAGGCTGACCAAAAAATGCTCATGAGGGAAATCTTGAAGGCTCTGACTCTGGAAATGTTGAATTGTCAGAGCAAGGAAACAGAAACTAATGATAAGGGTGACCTTTCCCAGGAGTTCAAACATCAACAAGTTCCAGGTGTTTCGGGCAGTGACTCAGAGGAGTCTTCCTTAGATAGAGATACGAGGTTAAGATTAAAGGTTCGCCCCAAACGCTCCCTTAGAATAGCTGGCAAACGCATGGGAACTCAAGGGCAGAGAAATGCCTTTTTGGCTTGTAAACATGGGTAAATACAGGAGAAACAGAAAGAGATCTCAGACGAAGCAATGTTGATTTCTGGAAGCACATCTCCTGCCTTGTCTAAGGATTCTCGTTTATGTGCATACCTGGAATCTGTGTTTTGGATTTTACGCTGAAGTTCATGTTGCCTAGTTTTCAGGACTAATTTCCTATATCAGAGACTTGGGACTATATTCTGCAAATTGCTTTTACCTCGGGATTATAGCCTTTTTGACTGACTGCCTTTGCGTTTGAATATTGCTTTTTATTGACTGCCATTGCTTTTGGATGTTCGCCTTCTTTACTGCTTTTTATTCAGACTTTATTATCTTTTATCAATACATTGTTTAAACCTAGCTTGCTGTGGTGAAGTGTGTGTTAAGAGCAAGGTGAACCAGTGCTGAAGTGCAACAGTCTTTAGCTCCCAGAATCCCTTGCCCTTGGACAAGCTGGTTGGAGGGGCTTGTGAGAGCTGGAGGCCCAAACATCTGGAAGGCACAGGTTTGACATCTCTGATCCCGGAAGAGCTGACAACAGGAAGTGTTTTTTGTTGGTGTGTGCCAAATTTGATCCAGGTCCAAGATCGGTGGGATTCAGTTTATCTGGTTGTAGGGGAACTACAACTCCAAAAAATCGAGGCCAATCTCTCCTAAACCTCTCCAGTATTTCTCCTTGGTTATGGGGGTTCTGTGTGCAAAATGTGGTCCACGTCCATTGTTTGTGGGGGTCAAGGTGCTCTGTCTTAAAGCAGGCTGAACTACAACTTCCATCATGTTTTGTTGAAGGCTTTCATGGCCGGGATCACTGGGTTGTTGTATGTTTTCCGGGCTGTGTGGCCATGTTCCAGAAGTATTCTCTCCTGACGTTACCTCACTACCTCTGAGGATCCCTGCCATAGATGTGGGCGAAACGTCAGGAGAGAATACTTCTGGAACATGGCCAGACAGCCCGGAAAACAGAGATGGCAAAAGGGGTTGCAAGGGGTTAATGCCTATATATCTGTAGGAGAGTTTAATACATATTTCAGGGGGAAATGTTTTCATAAGATTAATGAATATATATTTTTCTTCTTCCTGACTTGCAAGGGTGTCTCTCTTTTCAAAATATTCCCTTGATTAAGAGCGAGGGAGGCTTTGCAAAAGAAAACACACTGATAAGGGAGGAGAAGAGAGAAATAGGTCACATATTGCAAGCAATAGCCTGCAGGCTTTGCAAAAGTAAACACACTGATAAGGGAGGAGAAGAGAGAAATAGATCACATATTGCAAGCAATAGCCTGCAGGCTAAGAGCGAGGGAGGCTTTGCAAAAGAAAACACACTGATAAGGGAGGAGAAGAGAGAAATAGGTCACATATTGCAAGCAATAGCCTGCAGGCTAAGAGCGAGGGAGGCTTTGCAAAAGAAAACACACTGATAAGGGAGGAGAAGAGAGAAATAGATCACATATTGCAAGCAATAACCTGCAGGCTAAGAGCGAGGGAGGCTTTGCAAAAGAAAACACACTGATAAGGGAGGAGAAGAGAGAAATAGGTCACATATTGCAAGCAATAGCCTGCAGGCTAAGAGCGAGGGAGGCTTTGCAAAAGAAAACACACTGATAAGGGAGGAGAAGAGAGAAATAGATCACATATTGCAAGCAATAACCTGCAGGCTAAGAGCGAGGGAGGCTTTGCAAAAGAAAACACACTGATAAGGGAGGAGAAGAGAGAAATAGATCACATATTGCAAGCAAAAGCCTCCAGGCTTTGCAAAAGAAAACACACTGATAAGGGAGGAGAAGAGAGAAACCTAAAGAAGTGATCTTGTTCATAACTTGGGGAACGGCCTATATTCATATATCCATCGCTATCGGACCAGGATGGGGAACCTGCGGCCTTGCAGGTGTTTGTGGACTGTCACCTACAGCATCCCCGTCCATCATTGATAGGGGATGATGGATTCTGTGTCCACCTCTATCCGAGGGAGCAAAGGCCTACCTTGGTGATGAGGTTCCCGACGTAGGGCAGGACCCCCCGGGCGGCCAGGTAGACCTTCCACCGGGCCGGCTTGATCAGCTTCTGGTAGAGGGCCAGGTACTCGGCCGCACACTCCCCCGCCACGCTCAGCTCGTCCAGGTAACTGCCGGAAAAAATAGAATAGCACAACTTTATTGTCATTGTACATTGTACAATGAAATTAAATGCTTTCACCAGAACACATCGGAGACGCCTATGGAGAAGGCCTGACTCTCATTTTCATAACCACTATGTAAGGAGAGCCCCGGTGGCGAAGTGAGCTGATGAACTTGCAGACCGAAAAGTCCCAGGTTCAAATCCCGGGAGCATTGCCATTCAAATCTAGGCACTTACCATAGTGATGAATGAGCTTGGCAACTGCTTCCCCACAAAACTCTGCCGCTTGCGATGATGTGCAGCTGCCGTAAGGAGTGACCGGCTGGTTGAGGACGCAAGTGGCAGAGTTTGGTGGGGAAGGAGTTGCCAAGCTCATTCATCACTATGATAAGTGCCTAGATTTGAATGGCAACTATGCTAGGCACTGATCATAGTGATGAATGAGCTTGGCAACTCCTTCCCCACAAAACTCTGCCGCTTGCGTCCTCAACCAGCCGGTCACCGCCTCCCGCAGCTGCGCATTGTTGCCAAAATGCTGCGTTGAGGACGCAAGCGGCAGAGTTTTGTGGGGAAGGAGTTGCCAAGCTCATTCATGACTATGAGAAGTGCCTAGATTTGAATGGCGACAATTTTGCGAAGTGGTATTTGGGTGTGGATTTCAACTGCATATGGTAAATGTTTCCTCCTATACTTTTTGAGGATGCAAGTGGCAGAGTTTGGTGGGGAAGGAGTTGCCAAGCTCATTCATCACTATGATCAGTGCCTAGATTTGAATGGCGACGATGTTGAGACGTGGTATTTGGGTGTGGCTTTCAACTGCATATGGTAAATGTTTTCTCCTATACTTTTTGAGGATGCAAGCGGCAGAGTTTGGTGGGGAAGGAGTTTCCAAGTTCATTCCTTGCTATGGTAAGTGCCTAGTTTTGAATGGCGACTATGTTGAGAAGTGGTATTTGGGTGTGGCTTTCAATTGCATATGGTAAATGTTTTCTCCTATACTTTGTTCATTTTTAATTCCAAAACGTAATCTACTTTCTGGATAACCCTCGTATTATCTAACATTGCAAAACAAACAATTCCTTCTTCTAATTACCTGAGCATCGCCGGATTCCCAAGCTAGTTAAACATAAAACAGAGCAGAATGCATGGCTCTGATGCAAGGCAGGGCGAATGGAGTGCATTCAACAGATGGTGGCATTTTCACCTGGAAAGCCACCTACAAGGGAACACTCACCTGGTCAGGAGGTCGAGGACCTGCTGCTTGCGGCTGGGGAGGGTGGCCAGGGCTTCCACAATGGTGCAGGCCGCCTGCCGGGCCGCCTGGGTCGCTGGGGTGAACAAGACCTGTTTGGGGGACGACACACAAAAAGGGGGAGGACGACACAGGGAAGCAAGTTACTGTAGGTTGTTTGGGACGGGGTGAGATCCCAGAGGTAGTGTATTATATATATTATATTATAATATAGTACAATATAATATATAATAACATAATAATTGTATATTACCGTATACACCGTATATACTCTCTGGATGGGGGTGAACTACTAAAACTTCCAGATTCCCGGGGCCCAGAAATATCTCTCAGTATCCACAGCAGGCAATATTCAGTCTGTGTGTCAAGTTTGGTCTGTATTCGTCATTGGCTGGGTTCAGTGGTCTTTGGATGGAGGTGAACTACAACTCCCAAAATCAAGGCCCCTTCCCACAAATACCTGCAGTATGTTCAGTAGGTCATGAGGCTTCTCTGTGTGAAGTGTAGTCCTAGTGCATTGTCAATGGGGGTCAGTGTTTATCTGGCTGCAGGTGAACTATAACTCCCCTTTTCCCAAATTTGTCCAATATGTTGTATTGGTTATGGGGGATCTGTGTGCCAAGTGTGGTCCTGGTCCATCATCGGTGGGGTTCGATTGCAAGTGAACTATAAATCCCAGTACCTACTACTCCTCAACTTCCAGTCCAGTTCCCCTCCAAACCCACTAGTAGTCAAATGTGGGCATATCGGGTCTGCATGGCAAGTTTGGCCCAGACCCATCCTTGTTTGGGTTCATAGCATTCTGGGTGTAGGTGAACTACAACTCCTGTATATTCCCCAGTAGGAGTGACTTGATGCAGGGTGAACTACAACTTCAATCCCCCAAACTCCTCCAGTAAGTTTAGCTGCAGCTCAGTTCTGTTCTGTTTGTTATGCAGAGAGATTGGAAAGGGAAGGGCAGTGGGCGGGGCCATGCAAATTCCACAGCAATGGAGAACCCTGGGATGCCTGCCTGTGGTGGAAGAAAAAGCAAAATCTAGGATGAAATAGTCCCCAAACGAAAGCATTCCTTGGGGGGTGGGACGTAGTGTTTGGGAAGGACATTGGCAGGGGTTGGGCTGCATGTTCATCGCGCTCGCTGTAACTGTAATTTGATTTTATTTATTTTATTTCAATTATTTATACCCCGCCCTTCTCACCCGAGGGGACTCAGGGCGGCTTACAAGTGGCAATTGATGCCGTTACACGGATATACAATAAACTAAAATGATTAAAACAGTTAAAACAATCATAAAATAGTCATAAAATACAATATACAAAGTTTAAAACAATGCAAAATGTAATGTCAGTGCAAAGTGGTGACTTGCTGGATTCTTAAACCTGGGAACTATAGCCTGTTAGTGGAGACCGGAGGCTGTCTGTGTGAGCAGACATCCGTGCCACATACACACATACGGGTTTTCGCTTTTATTATGGATTTAGATTTAGATTTATATATATTTATATTAGATTAGATTTAGATACATTAGATTTAGATTAGATAGATTATCTTTAGATTAGATTAGATTTAGATTAGATGTAATTACTATTGATAATATAATAATGATATGTTGTTTTATTACTACATATTTGTATATTTTAAGTTGTAATGTTTTTGATTGTGAGCCATTTTGAGTCTCCACAGGGAGAGATCAAGCAGGAGAGAAATAAAAATCAATCCATCAATAAGTCAACCTGGGGCGCCTGTGTGTGCGCATTACCTGCCGCAGCCAGTTATTGTGTCCCAGCTTGAGGTCCAAGGGGCAGGTGCGCTTCCCCCGGCGGCTCATGAACTGCTTCCACTTCCAGGTGTATTTCTCCGTCAGGTAAAGGTGGCGGAGCTCGGCCCGGGTGGGAGACTTCCCATTGGCCTCGATGCCTGAAAGAAGGCAGAGAGCGAGAGAGACATTAAAATCAAGGAATAGAGGAAGAACAATACATTTGCAAAAATGGGAACAGATTGGGATAAAACGTTTAAAATATACATACCATATATACTCGAATATAAGCCGAGGCACCTAATTTCACATATGCATTTCCCCCTGAAACATTTGCAAATCCCCTCTGTGTGTGTCTGTGTGTGTGTGTGCATTTCCCCTACAATATTTGCAAGCCCTATATATTCATATCTATCTAGACATGTGTATAGATATTTGTGCATCCGTTTCCCCCCTGTAATATTTGCAAGCCCTATATATAGGTAGGTAAGAATATATTCATAGCCTGCATGCTAAGAGCGAGAGAGGCTTTGCAAGAGAAAACACACTTGTAAGGGAGGAGAAGAGAGAAACAGGTCACATATTGCAAGCAATAGCCTGCATGCTAAGAGCGAGGGAGGCTTTGCAAAAGAAAACACACTGATAAGGGAGAAGAAAAGAGAAACAGGTCACATATTGCAAGCAACAGCCTGCATGCTAAGAGCGAGGGAGGCTTTGTAAAAGAAAACACACTGATAAGGGAGAAGAAAAGAGAAACAGGTCACATATTGCAAGCAATAGCCTGCATGCTAAGAGCGAGGGAGGCTTTGCAAAAGAAAACACACTGATAAGAGAGGAGAAGAGAGAAACAGATCACATATTGCAAGCAATAGCCTGCATGCTAAGAGCGAGGGAGGCTTTGCAAGAGAAAACACACTGATAAGGGAGGAGAAGAGAGAAATAGATCACATATTGCAAGCAATAGGCTGCATGCTAAGAGCGAGGGAGGCTTTGCAAAAGAAAACACACTGATAAGGGAGGAGAAGAGAGAAACAGGTCACATATTGCAAGCAACAACCTGCATGCTAAGAGCGAGGGAGGCTTTGTAAAAGAAAACACACTGATAAGGGAGAAGAAAAGAGAAACAGGTCACATATTGCAAGCAATAGCCTGCATGCTAAGAGCGAGGGAGGCTTTGCAAAAGAAAACACACTGATAAGAGAGGAGAAGAGAGAAACAGATCACATATTGCAAGCAATAGCCTGCATGCTAAGAGCGAGGGAGGCTTTGCAAGAGAAAACACACTGATAAGGGAGGAGAAGGGAGAAATAGATCACATATTGCAAGCAATAGCCTCCAGGCTTTGCAAAAGAAAACACACTGATAAGGGAGGAGAAGAGAGAAATAGATCACATATTGCAAGCAATAGCCTCCAGGCTTTGCAAGAGAAAACACACTGATAAGGGAGGAGAAGAGAGAAATAGATCACATATTGCAAGCAATAGCCTTCAGGCTAAGAGCGAGGGAGGCTTTGCAAAAGAAAACACACTGATAAGGGAGGAGAAAAGAGAAACAGATCACATATTGCAAGCAATAGCCTTCAGGCTAAGAGCGAGGGAGGCTTTGCAAAAGAAAACACACTGATAAGGGAGGAGAAGAGAGAAATAGATCACATATTGCAAGCAATAGCCTTCAGGCTAAGAGCGAGGGAGGCTTTGCAAGAGAAAACACACTGATAAGGGAGGAGAAAAGAGAAACAGATCACATATTGCAAGCAATAGCCTCCAGGCTCTGTTGCTGGCCTTGACCAGATTAAAAGCCGAGGGAGGCTTTTTCAGCTCATAAATAAGGACTGAAAAACTCGGCTTATCTTTGAGTATATACAGCACTTCACTTGAAACTTTAATAAAAACGATATAAAAAAAATCTAAATTTTGAAGAGAGAGAGAAGGGGTACATTTAAAGACAGCACACAGCGATCAAGCCAAGCGAATGGAAGAAAGGACTCCTGTCCGTCAAAGGCGTCCCAAAGGCCCCTCCTACCTCTGGCAGGCAGGCACTTCTTCCAGGCTTCGTAGGAGGCCTTGGGGTCCCGCTTGAGCCACAGCTGGGCCTGCGCGTGGATCTCGTTGCTGTAGGGCTTGACCGTGGTCAGGGAGTCCACGGGAACGTCCTGCAAAACGCAGAAAGGAAGGGTCACAACACAGGCCGAAGCAAGCGCCCCAAACACTCGTAAAACATGGGGCACAGGACGGGACCTTCCTCCCCAAAGGAGAGCGTGGTCAAGGGAGGAGGCACCTTGTTCTTCTTGCTGGTGGGCGCCAGGGGCTTGATGAGCTTCTGCAGGATGCGCAGGCACATCAGGGTGATGTTCTCCACCACCACGGGGGTCTTGATGTTCACGGCCATCAGGAAGAGGCTCAGGGCTGGAGGAAGGAAGAAGAAGTAGAAGAAGAAGAAGAAGAGGAAGAAGAAGAAGAGGAAGAAGAAGGAAGAGGAAGAAGGAGGAGGAGGAAAGGAAGAGGAGGAGGAAGAAGAAGAAGAGTGGGAGGAGGAGGAGGAGGAGGAAGAAGAAGAAGAGGAGGAGGAGGAAGAAGAGGAAGAAGAGGAGGAGGAGGAGGAGGAGAAAGAAGAGGAGGAGGAGGAGGAAGAAGAGGAAGAAGAAGAGGAGGAAGAAGAAGAGGAGGAGGAGGAGAAAGAAGAAGAAGAGGAGGCGAAAGAAGAAGCAGAAGAAGAAGAAGAAGAAGGAGAAGAGGAGGAGGAGGAGGAGAAAGAAGAAGAAGAAGAAGAAGACGAAGAGGAGGAGGAAGAAGAGAAAGCGGGTCAGGAAGGAGCAACCCAGGGAGAGACCGATCCATCTATCCATCCTAGGACTGGACTGGGATCTCTACTGTGATTTGATTGTGTCTCTTATCATCTTTCTTTCTTAGGGTCAGACTAGAATCACAGAATCGTAGAGTTGGAAGAGACCTCATGGGCCATGCAGTCCAACCCCATTCAGCCAAGAAGCAGGAAAATCACATTCAAAGTGCCCTCAACAGATGGCCATCCAGCCTCCTGCTTCAAAGCCTCCAAAGAAGGAGCCTCCACCATCCATCCATCTATCTATCTATGGGTTAGACTGGATAGCCCTTGGGTTTTCGACCAAGTTTTGGATCCTATGATTCTCTCATCTGTCTGTCCGTCCATCCATCCATCCATCCATCCAATATTCTATCTATCTATCTATCTATCTATCTATCTATCTATCTATCTATCTATCTATCTATCCATCCATCCAATATTCTATCTATCTATCTATCTATCTATCTATCTATCTATCTATCTATCTATCTATCCATCCATCCATCCATCCATCCATCCAATATTCATTCTATCTATCCATCCATCCATCCAATAATCTATCTATCTATCTATCTATCTATCTATCTATCTATCTATCTATCTATCTATCCATCCATCCATCCATTATTCTATCTATCTATCTATCTATCTATCTATCTATCTATCTATCTATCCATCCATCCATCCATCCATCCAATATTCATTCTATCTATCCATCCATCCATCCATCCATCCATCCATCCATCCATCCATCCATCCATCCAATAATCTATCTATCTATCTATCTATCTATCTATCTATCTATCTATCTATCTATCTATCTATCCATCCATCCAATATTCATTCTATCTATCCATCCATCCATCCATCCATCCAATATTCTATCTATCTATCTATCTATCTATCTATCTATCTATCTATCTATCTATCTATCTATCCATCCATCCATCCATCCATCCATCCAATATTCATTCTATCTATCCATCCATCCATCCATCCATCCATCCAATAATCTATCAATCTATCAATCTATCTATCTATCTATCTATCTATCTATCTATCTATCTATCTATCTATCTATCTATCTATCTATCCATCCATCCAATATTCATTCTATCTATCCATCCATCCATCCATCCATCCAATAATCTATCTATCTATCTATCTATCTATCTATCTATCTATCTATCTATCTATCTATCTATCTATCTATCTATCCATCCATCCATCCATCCATCCATCCAATATTCTATCTATCTATCTATCTATCTATCTATCTATCTATCTATCTATCTATCTATCTATCTATCTATCTATCCATCCATCCATCCATCCATCCATCCATCCATCCAATATTCATTCTATCTATCCATCCATCCATCCATCCATCCATCCAATATTCTATCTATCTATCTATCTATCTATCTATCTATCTATCTATCTATCTATCTATCTATCTATCCATCCATCTATCCATCCATCCATCCATCCATCCATCCATCCAATATTCATTCTATCTATCCATCCATCCATCCATCCATCCATCCATCCATCCATCCATCCATCCATCCATCCATCCAATATTCTATCTATCTATCTATCTATCTATCTATCTATCTATCTATCTATCTATCTATCTATCTATCTATGACCCTTCCTATGGACTCACCGCAGCGCAGCCTGAGTTCCCAGCAGCTGTCTTCCTTGGAGATGGAGTCCGTCAGCAGGAGCATCTCATACTGGAGGCTGCTGGCCTACAAGGAGAGAAGGGGAGCATGAGGCTGGGGAAACCCCAGTCGATGACTTCAGAAATTCACCAATGTGTTTCCCAGCCCACAAGTGGTCCCAGGACGATATGCAAAAAAGCACCAATGACTGCAACACAAAGATAGTTACCAGGTCGGGGTTGGCCCAGTGTCCCTTCAAGGCGGCCGACACCTTGCTGATGATAAGGTCGTTCATCTGCTGGGTGGCTTCCAGGTTGTCTCTGGTTTCCAGGCACAAATTAAAAGAAGAAACGCAGCGTTAAAAGCTTCCTGCCGGGCCCATTTCAGTGTCTGGCTCGTGAAATATTTAAAAGCTCCATCTTAGCCAGCACTTCGCGGAATTGTAGGACACAGCAGTATAAAGACTGCGGCCTCAGATGTTCCTCTCTTTTTAGAGCATATTGACATAGGTAGTTATGTACACCCCAAGACTTAGGAAGAGGAAGGAAGGAAGGAAGGAAGGAAGGAAGGAAGGAAGGAAGGAAGGAAGGAAGGAAAAAAAGAAGAGGGAAGAAGGTATATAAGGGAAAGCAAAGAAAGAAAGAGAAAGGAAGGAAGGGGGAAGGTATATGAAGGAAAGCAAAGGAAGAAAGAGAAGGGAAGATGTTGTTGAAGGCTTTCATGGCCGGAATCACTGGGTTGCTATGAGTTTTTTGAGCTGCCTGGCCATGTCCCAGAAGCATTCCCTCCTGACATTTCGCCCACATCTATGGCAGGCACCCTCAGAGGTTGTGAGGTCTGTTGGAAACCAGGCAAGTGGGGTTTATATCTCCATGGGTGGGAGAAAGAAAGAACTCTTGTCTGTTGGCGGCCAGTGTGAAAGTTGCAATTTACCAACATGATTAGCATTGAATGGCTTTGCAGCTTCAAAGCCTGGCTGCTTGCTGTGTGAGGGAATCCTTTGTTGGGAGGTGATTAGTTGGCTCTAATTATTTCTTGTCTGGAATTCCCCTAAAATCAAGACAGTAAATAAAGAACAACACTCTGAAAACAGGGGAATTTCAGACAGAAATCAATCAGGGCCAGTTAACACCTCCCAACAAAGGATTTAGCCAGGCTTTGAAGCTACAGTAGAGTCTCACTTATCCAACACTCACTTATCCAACGTTCTGGATTATGCAACGCATTTTTGTAGTCAATGTTTTCAATTTATCATAATGTTTTGGTGCTAAATTCATAAATACAGTAATTACAACATAACATTACTGTGTATCGAACTACTTTTTCTGTCAAATTTGTTGTCTAACATGATGTTTTGGTGCTTAATTTGTAAAATCATAACCTAATTTGATGTTTAATAGGCTTTTCCTTAATGCCTCCTTATTATCCAACATATTCTCTTATCCAACGTTCTGCCGGCCCGTTTATGTTGGATAAGTGAGACTCTACTGTATAAGGCCATTCAACGAGAATCAAGGTGGCCAACTGTAACATTCCACTTGCCTCAAACAGACAAGAGTTATTTCTCTCACCCTGGACATCATTCCACAGATATAGCAACCCCACTGGCCTTGTTTCCAATAGACCTCATAACCTCCGAGGATGCCTGCCATAGATGTGGACAAAACGTCAGGAGGGAATGCTTCTGGAACATGGCCAGGCAGCCTAGAAAACTCACAGCAACCCAGAGGGAGAAGATGTATGAGGGAAATGGAGAACGGGAGGAAAGCGTCCCAACCAAGGCGCATCCTCGGGCGGTCTGCCCACCTGGTGAGGAGGCACATGAGCTGTCGGACCTCGTCGCGCATGGAGGCGGCCCCCCGGCGCAGGTTGTAGTCGAAGAGCTCCCGGATGAGCCCCTGGGAGACCAGGATGTGGCGGATGGGGCCGTTGGTGGCCAGGGCCCGGAGGAGGGTGATGCAGTGCTCGGTGACGGCGGAGGCGCAGCCGTAGCACTTGGTGGAGGAGGTGTGGCCGCAGCCCAGGACGGACAGGGCCCGGTACTGGCTGGCCGTGAAGGTGGGCTGCGCAGGCGCCGACGCCGACGAGGACGAGGACGACGAGGACGAGCGCGAGGACTTGCTGGCCGCCTCCCGCTGCTGCAGGTCGTACTCCAGAAGCTCCTTCCGAGACGCAAACACCTTCTGGAGGGGGAGACGGAGGCGGAAAGCGGGGTCAGACACTGCGCGGTGCAAGGACCCACCCAGTGGTGCCACTCAACAACAACAGCTGCAACTCAGCAACATTAAAATATGGCATCCCTAAACCTTCCTGGACACTCCTTACAGGCAGTCCCCTGAGTCACAAACGAGTCCTAATAATAATAATAATAATAGACAGAAGAAGGCCTGATCCTTGCAGCCCAGGAGCAAGACATCAGAACAAATGCAATTAAGGCCAAGATTGAAAAATCAGCTGATGACCCAAAATGCAGACTGTGCAAGGAAACCGACAAAACCATGGATCATATCCTCAGCTGCTGTAAGAAAATCGCACAGACAGACTACAAACAGAGGCACAACTATGTGGCCCAAATGATTCATTGGAACTTATGCCTCAAGTCCCACCTCCCAGCAGCAAAGAACTGGTGGGATCACAAACCTGCAAAAGTCTTGGAAAATGAGCACGCAAAGATACTGTGGGACTTCCGAATCCAGACTGACAAAGTTCTGGAACACAACACACCAGACATCACAGTTGTGGAAAAAAACAAGGTTTGGATCATTGATGTTGCCATCCCAGGTGACAGTCGCGTTGACGAAAAACAACAGGAAAAACTCAGCCGCTATCAGGACCTCAAGATTGAACTTCAAAGACTCTGGCAGAAACCAGTGCAGGTGGTCCCGGTGGTGATGGGCACACTGGGTGCCGTGCCAAAAGATCTCAGCCGGCATTTGGAAACAATAGACATTGACAAAATCACCATCTGCCAACTGCAAAAGGCCACCCTACTGGGATCTGCACACATCATCAGAAAATACATCACACAGTCCTAGACACTTGGGAAGGGTTCGACTTGTGGTTTTGCGAAACGAAATCCAGCATATCTATCTTGTTTGCTGTGCCATACAACGTCGTTGTGTTGATAATAATAATAATAATAATAATAATAATAATAATAATAATAATAATAATAATGTTAATAATAATAATAATAATGTAAATAATAATAATGGGAAGTGTTCGGCTTGTGGTTTTGTGAAACAAAATCCAGCATATCTATCTTGTTTGCTGTGTCATAAAACGTCGTTGTGTCGATAATAATAATAATAATAATAATAATAATAATAAAAATGTGGTCCCAGTGGTGATCAGCACATTGGGTGCCGTGCCAAAAGATCTCAGCCGGCATTTGGAAACAATAGACATTGACAAAATCACGATCTGCCAACTGCAAAAGGCCACCCTGCTGGGATCTGTGCGCATCATCCGAAAATACATCACACAGTCCTAGACACTTGGGAAGTGTTCGACTTGGGATTTTGTGATACGAAATCCAGCATATCTATCTTGTTTGCTGTGTCATACAATAATAATAATAATAATAATAATAATAATAATAATAATAATAATAATAACACATCACACAGTCCTAGACACTTGGGAAGTGTTCGACTTGGGATTTTGTGATACGAAATCCAGCATATCTATCTTGTTTGCTGTGTCATACAATAATAATAATAATAATAATAATAACACATCACACAGTCCTAGACACTTGGGAAGTGTTCGACTTGTGAGTTTGTGATACGAAATCCAGCATATCTATCTTGTTTGCTGTGTCATACAATAATAATAATAATAATAATAATAATAATAATAATAATAATAATACATCACACAGTCCTAGACACTTGGGAAGTGTTCGACTTGTGAGTTTGTGATACGAAATCCAGCATATCTATCTTGTTTGCTGTGTCATACAATAAAATAATAATAATAATAATAATAATAATAATAATAATAATAATAATAATAATAATAATAATACATCACACAGTCCTAGACACTTGGGAAGTGTTCGACTTGTGATTTTGTGATATAAATTCCAGCATATCTATCTTGTTTGCTGTGTCATAATAAAATAATAATGTTTATTATTCTTGATAGGATTCACAGTTTGTCTGGTTATGCTGGTTTGTGATGACAACTACTTTACAGTATATAATAAATGTTCATTTTGTTGTTCAACAATAAATGTGAGCTCTTCTTCATGGAAAAATAAGACATCCCCTGAAAATAAGACCTAGTGCATCTTTGGGAGCAAAAATTAATATAAGACCCTGTCTTATTTTCGGGGAAACAGGGAAGTTAAGATCGGGACTGAAACAACAGGACGTCTGCCCAGACATTCCAGAGTGGAGCAGGGAAAGCAGGGTTGCAGCATATTGAACTACTTTTTCTGCCAAATTTGTTGTCTAACATGATGTTTTGGTGCTTAATTTGTAAAATCATAACCTAATTTTATGTTTAATAGGCTTTTCCTTAATGCCTCCTTATTATCCAACATATTCGCTTATCCAACATTCTGCCGGCCCGTTTATGTTGGATAAGTGAGACTCTACTGTACTACCATTATTTCCATGTACAACTGGTATGTACATTTACCAATCCTGAATGCTCTGGTGTTTTGTTTGGCGGGGCACCGGGCATGCTTCCAAACAAAAACTTTGCTAGGTCTTACTTTCGGGGGAGGCCTTATATTTAGCAATTCAGCAAAACCTTTGCTAGGTCTTATTTTTTGGGGATGTCTTATTTTCAGGGAAACAGGGTAAATAGTTTTTGATTTATTAAATACAGTTCTATATTACAATTATATATTTTTGTTATTTAAACTATATATATTGTGAAATTATGTTTTTTTTCTTGAAGTGACACACTTAGAAGGCTAAGCTCCACCCACTTGTTCTCCTAGCAACCCACTCAGCCCAGGGGACAGGCAGAGTTAGGCCTCACTTAGGCCTCTTCCACACTGCCTATTATATATTTTTGTTATTTAAACTATATATATTGTGAAATTATGGGGTTTTTTTTCTCAAAGTGACACACCACCCAAGTCATGCTAGGTTTTTTGGTGAATTTTGACACACCAAGCGCAAAAGGTTGCCCATCATTGGCCTATAGAAAGGGGTGTCTCTGAACAGCGGAAGGGCCCAAAAGGGCGTCTGCCCAGAGGGTTGCCGTTCTCCCTGCGGTTACCTGGATGATCTTGGAGAGCTCGTCGAAGGAGTTCTTGCAGTCCCCGCAGTACTCCTGGGCCAGCTGGAGGATGTAGCGGTTGACGCTGGCCGAGGCCGAGCTGATCCCTCCGCCGGAGCCGGCGTCGTCCTGAAAGCACCGAGGAGGAAACTGAGGCAGAGGGGCCAAGGGCGGCGGCGGTGAGGCCCAGCAGGAGACAGCAACCCCCAAGGCCAGACGGGTTGCCACTCCCACCGTCCCCGGCGGAGGGGTTCAAGGGCGGGGCCCTGGCGGGGGGTCCCGTGCCTCACCTGCGGCTTCTCGGGCGCCGCCTCGTTCACCTTGCAGAGCAGGTTCTCCAGCTGCGGCCGGTGGCCCATGAGCTGGTGGTAGACGCGGTCGGCCTTGTCCAGGAGGGTGTTGATGTTGGTCACGGCCTGAAAAACAAAGACAGGCACCCTTATTTATTTGTTTATTTACAGCATTTGTATTCCGCCCTTCTTTCTCACCCCGAAGGGGACTCAGGGCGGATCACATGACACATATAGGCAAACATTCAATGCCTTTTAACATAGAACAAAGACAAACAAACATAGGCTCCGAGCGGGCCTCGAACTCATGACCTCCTGGTCAGAGGGATTCATTGCAGCTGGTTGCAGCTGGCTTGCTCTCCCGACTGCGCCACAGCCCGAGCCCAATTGGCCACCATGATTACCATTGAATGGCCTTGTAGCTTCAAAGCCTGGCTGCTTCCTGCCTGGGGGCATCCTTTGTTAGGAGGTGTTAGCTGGCCTTGATTGTTTCATGTCTGGAATGCCTCTAGTTTTTATTTATTTATTTACAGGATTTATATTCCGCCCTTCTTTCTCACCCCGAAGGGGACTCAGGGCGGATCACATGACACATATAGGCAAACATTCAATGCCTTTTAACATAGAACAAAGACAAGACAAACATAGGCTCCGAGCGGGCCTCGAACTCATGACCTCCTGGTCAGAGGGATTCACTGCAGCTGGTTGCAGCTGGCTTGCTCTCCCGCCTGCGCCACAGCCCGAGCCCAATTGGCCACCATGATTAGCATTGAATGGCCTTGTAGCTTCAAAGCCTGGCTGCTTCCTGCCTGGGGGCATCCTTTGTTAGGAGGTGTTAGCTGGCCTTGATTGTTTCATGTCTGGAATGCCTCTAGTTTTTATTTATTTATTTACAGCATTTATATTCCGCCCTTCTTTCTCACCCCGAAGGGGACTCAGGGCGGATCACATGACACATATAGGCAAACATTCAATGCCTTTTAACATAGAACAAAGACAAACAAACATAGGCTCCGAGCGGGCCTCGAACTCATGACCTCCTGGTCAGAGAGATTCATTGCAGTTAATTGCAGCTGGCTTGCTCTCCCGCCTGCGCCACCCTTCAGGTTGGGATTTCGCCGCCACACAAAAAAAATCCCAAGGAGGAAGGCACGACCTCTTTATGAACGACTTAGACGAAGGGTTAGAAGGCACGATCATCAAGTTTGCAGATGACACCAAACTGGGAGGGAGAGCCAACACTCCAGAAGACAGGAGCAGAATTCAAAACGATCTTGACAGACTCGAGAGATGATTGGCCGAAACTCACAAAATGAAGTTCAACAGGGACAAATGCAAGAGACTTCACTTCGGCAGAAAAAATGGAAATCAAAGAGACAGAATGGGGGACGATGCCTGGCTTGACAGCAGTGTGTGCGAAAAAGACCTTGGAGTCCTCGTGGGGAAGAAGTTAAACATGAGCCAACAATGTGATGCGGCTGCTAAAAAAGCCAATGGGATTCTGGCCTCATCAATAGGGGAATAGCGTCTAGATCCAGGGAAGTCCTGCTCCCCCTTATTCTATTCTGCCTTGGTCAGACCACACCTGGAATCACACTGTGTCCAATTTTGGGCACCGCAGTGGAAGGGAGATGTTGACAAGCTGGAAAGCGTCCAGAGGAGGGTGACTAAAATGATGAAGGGTCTGGAGAACAAGCCCTATGAGGAGCGGCTTAAAGAGCTGGGCATGTTTAGCCTGCAGAAGAGAAGGCTGAGAGGAGACATGATGAGAGCCATGTACAAATACGTGAAGGGAAGTCCTAGGGAAGAGGGAGCAAGTCTTGGAGACTAGGACGCAAGGGAACAAGGGCTTCAAACTACAGGAAAGGAAGGAGATTCCACCTGAACATCAGGAAGAACTTCCTCACTGTGAGAAGGGCTGTTCACCAGTGGAACTCTCTCCCCGGGGCCGTGGTGGAGGCTCCTTCTTTGCAGGCTTTTAAGCAGAGGCTGGATGGCCATCTGTCGGGGGTGCTTTGAATGCGATTTCCTGCTTCTTAGCAGGGGGTTGGACTAGATGGCCCATGTGGTCTCTTCCAACTCTACTATTCTATGATTCTATGATTCTATGATCCAAGGAGGAAGGCATGGCCTCGGAGAAACAAGGCCGGGAATGACCAAGCACATACAAAACCTCCCCGTAAGCAGGTGAGGAGAAGGACACTATTTGTTGTCGAAGGGAGAAACTAAGCAAGGAAGGTTTATATGTATCTGTGGAAAGTCCAGGGCGAGAGAAGAACTCTTGTCAGTCAGAGGCCAGTGTGAATGTTGTAGTTAATCAGGGTTGTTGTATGTTTTCCGGGCTGTATGGCCATGTTCTAGAAGTATTCTCTCCTGATGTTTCGCCCACATCTATGGCAGGCATCCTCAGAGGTGGTGAAGTATATGGAGAAACTAAGCAAGGAAGGTTTATATATATCTACTAGCTGTGCCCGGCCACGCGTTGCTGTGGCGAAGTCTGGTGGTCTGGGAAATAAAGTCTTGAGGAATTGGTGGTAGTGAAGGTCAAGGGTCAAGGTTTTCCCCAGACATTAAGTCCAGTCGTGTCTTACTCTGGAGGTTGGTGCTCATCTCCATTTCTAAGCCGAAGAGCCGGCGTTGTCCGTAGACTCCTCCAAGGTCACGTGGGATGACTGCATGGAACGGCGTTACCCTCCCGCCGGAGCAGTACCTATTGATGCACTCACATTTGCATGTTTTTGAACTTCTGGGTTGGCAGAAGCTGGAGCTAACAGTGGGGGCTCTCTCCGCTCCCCCAATTCAAACCTGTGGTTCAGCAGCTCAGCGCTTTAACACGCTGCGCCATCAGGGGATATTATTTCCTAAAGGTTGTGAATATACAATATTTCTGATTGCTTTTTTTTGTCTGTTGGAGGCAAGTATGAATGCTGCAATTAGGAAAAATGATTAGGATGTAATGGCCTTGCAGCTTTAAAGCCTGGCTGTTTCCTCCCTGAGTGAATTTTTTGTTGGGAGGTGTTAGCTGGCCCTGATTGTTTCCTGTCTGGAATTCCCTTGTTTTCAGAGTGGTGTTGTTTGCGATATTTTATGTGCTTCTACTGTCTGTGGTCCTCAGAAAACAGAGGATTTGCCAGACTTTGATGATGGGAATACTTTGTTGGGAGGTGTTAGCTGGCCCTGATTGTTTCCTGTGTGGAATTCCCCTGTTTATTTACTGTCCTGGTTTTAGAGATTATATTGTTCTGCATTATTCTATCCCAGTAATTATTTCACATTAAAGTAGAATCTCGCTTATCCAACATTCGCTTATACAATGTTCTGGATTATCCAACGCAGTCTGCCTTTTCATAATCAATGTTTTTGTAGTCAGTGTTTTAAATTCATTGTGATATTTTAGTGGTAAATTTGTAAATACAGTACAGTAGAATCTCACTTATCCAACATAAACGGGCCAGCAGAACGTTGGATAAGTGAATATATTGGATAATAAGGAGGGATTAAGGATAAGCCTATTAAATATGAAATTAAGTTATGATTTTACAAATTAAGCACCAAAACATCATGTTAGACAACAAATTTGGCAGAAAAAGTAGGTCCATACACATGCTATGTAGTAATTACTGTATTTATGAATTTAGCACCAAAATATCACGATATATTGAAAGCATTGACTACAAAAATGCGTTGGATAATCCAGAACGTTGGATAAGCGAGACTCTACTGTAATTACAACATAGCATTACTGTGCATGGAACTACTTTTTCTGTCAAATTTGTTGTATAATATGATGTTTTGGTGCTTAATTTGTATAACGATTACCTAATTTGATGTTTAATCGGCTTTTCCTGAATCCCTTCTTATTATCCAACATATTCACTTATCCTCCCGGCCTGTTTATGTTGGATAAGTGAGAGTCTACTGTATATTTCTAATCTTATATTATCTGCCTAGAATTGGATTATATGAGGCTCCTTCTTCACAGCTGTATAAAATGCACACTGAAGTGGATTATATGGAAGTGTGGAGTCAAGATACTCCAGTGCAAAGCAGATAATATAAGATTATAAATGGGTTATATAGCTGTGTGGAAGGGCCTTGAGTCTACACTGCCATATAATCCAGTGCAAATTAGATAATCTGTGGAAGAAGCCTCAGTGAGGCCTAAATCTGCCTGTCCCCTAACTGAAACCTGGCTGTCCCTTGGTTACTAGGCAACCAAGTGGGCAGAGATTAGCCCTCTAAACTGGCAGCAATTGGATAAAAACAATTATTGCTCTCCCTCTAATTAGGACTTTATTTTTCTTTTCTTTTTGTTGTATCAACCTTGAGGCGTGGATGATGGGTTGTGTTGTCAAATTTTGAGGTTGGGGGGCCTGTACTTTTGTTGTTTTGTGAATCGCCGTGATGCCATCACTCTTTTATATATATAGATGGCAAGTCCAGGGTGTGGGAAGAGTTTTTTGTCAGTTGGAAGCCAGCGTTAATGTTGCAGTTAATCACCTTAATTAGTATTGGAAAGGTTCGTCTCTTGCCTGGGGGGCATCCTTTGTTCAGAGTCATTAGCTGTCCCTAGGGCTCCTCTCCCCTCAGAGTGTTGCTTTCGTGTTGCCATTCCACTGCTCCCTGCTCCACCGGCCGAGAGTGAGGTCAAAGATCTCCTAAAGGCCTAACTGGGCCGGGCTGTGGCTCAGCTGGTTAGTAGCCAGCTGCAATAAATCACTACTGAGTTCGAAACCAGCCTGGGTCGGAGTGAGCGCCCAACCATTAATAGTCTAGCTCACTGTTGATCTATACAGCTCAAAAGACAGTTGCATCTGTCAAGTAGAAAATTTAGGTACCACTTTATGTAGGGAGGCTAATTTAACTAATTTACGACACCATAAAACCTTCCAGCAGTGTGCGGACAAATGAGGAAGTACTCCAACAAGGACTCAGTGTCACAAGTGGATAGTGAAGCGGCAGCTCCCCCTGTGACCGGAATCGAGCAGACCCTCATGAAGCCAGAAGCTGGAAAATGTTAAATTGCCTCTGTGTCTGTCTATATATGTCATATGTCTAATGCAGGAGTCTCCAAACTAAGGCCCGGGGGCCAGATGCGGCCCATCGAAGCCATTTATCCGGCCCCCACGGCACAAAAGCAGAAGGGGGTTGGGCTAAATGACCCAAGGGTTCTCCTCTTCTCTATTATTATTATAATAATTATTATTATTAACATTGAGGCTGGGAGGCCATCTGTCAGGGGTGCTTTGCTTGTGCTTTTGGTGAACAAAGGCAGAAGGGGGTTGGACTAAATGGCCCAAGGGGTCTCTTCCAACTTTCTTTATTACTGTTGTTGTTATTATTATTATTATTATTACTATTATTATTATTATTATTAATATTGAGGCGGGGGGGCATCTGTCAGGAGTGCTTTGCTTGTGCTTTTGGTGCACAAAGGCAGAAGGGGGTTGGACTAAATGGCCCAAGGGGTCTCTTCCAACTTTCTTTATTACTGTTGTTGTTATTATTATTATTATTATTACTATTATTATTATTATTAATATTGAGGCGGGGGGGGCATCTGTCAGGAGTGCTTTGCTTGTGCTTTTGGTGCACAAAGGCAGAAGGGGGTTGGACTCAATGGCCCAAAGGGTCTCTCCCAACCCTCTTTATTATTATTATTATTATTATTATTATTATTATTATTAACACAACAACATTGTATGACACAGCAAACAAGATAGATATGCTGGATTTTGTATCACAAAATCACAAGTCGAACACTTCCCAAGTGTTTAGGACTGTGTGATGTATTTTCAGATGATGCGCGCAGATCCCAGTAGGGTGGTCTTTTGCAGTTGGCAGATTGTAATTTTGTCAATGTCTGTTGTTTCCAAATCCCGGCTGAGATCTTTTGGCACGGCACCCAATGTGCAGAACACCACCAGGACCACCTGTACTGGTGGTGGTTGTTGTTGTTGTTGTTGTTGTTGTTGTTGTTGTTGTTGTTGTTATTATTATTATTATTATTATTATTATTATTATTATTATTATTATTATTATTGCTTGGTGGCCAACTATAGTCCGGCCCTCCAATGGTCCAAAGGATTGTGAACTGGCCCCCTGTTTACAAAGTTTGGGGACCCCTGGTCTAATGGCATCGAATGTTGGCCATGTATATGTGCATTGTGATCCGCCCTGAGAACGGAGGGCGGAATATAAATACTGTAAATAAATAAATAACCAGAAGTCCCAGAACTAGACGCTCTGTGCCGGAATTCTGTTGTTTTGGTCTATAGTGTCAACACAACAGCAAATGTTTTATCCTCGGCTATTGCACCTGGCCGTGCAGGATCCGAGGATGAAACATCTTTCTTGGTATGCAGCCCCATATTTATCTGTATGCAGCCGCATGTCATTGAAAATCTATGTTCATTTTATCAATATTTGTATGTATGTATTTTTATCCTTTACAATTTTATCTTTTAAATTGCCTAGAGCAGGGGTCCCCAAACTTTTTAAACAGGGGGCCAGTCCACGGTCCCTCAGACCGTTGGAGGGCCGGACTAGAGTTTAAAAAAAAAACTATGAACAAATTCCTATGCACTCTGCACATGCCTCATTTTGAAGTAAAAAAACAAACAAAATGGGAAGAAATACAGCCTTGATGATGATGATGATGATAATAATAATAATAATAATAATAACAACAACAACAAAGAGGGTTGGAAGAGAGCCCCTGGGCCACTGAGTCCAGCTCCCTTCTGCCTTTGTGCACCCAAAGCACAAGCAAAGCATCCCTGACAGATGGCCACCCAGCCTCAATGTTAATAATAATAATAATAATAATAATAATAATAATAATAATAATAATAATAAGGGTTGTAAGAGAAGAAGAGACCCCTTCTGCCCTTGAGCCGTGGGGGCCGGATAAATGGCTTCGATTGGCCGCATCCGGCCCCCGGGCCTTAGTTTGGGGACCCCTGGCCTAGAGCATCTTGGATGGAGGGCGATTAATAAGTAATTAAATGATGATGATGATGATGATGATGATGATGATGATGATGAAAATGGCTATGCGTCAGTGCTGACACGCGTGTCATTAGGTTTGTCCTAATTGGTTCTATCATAAAAACATGGAAAACGTGTATTAAACTTCCAAAACTTTGTTTTCGCAGGGCATCTTGCAGTATGTTTCGCTCTAGTTTTTCGATGAATATTTCAGCGAGTCTCGACCCACTCAACCTAGTTTGAGGCAGCCACAAAAATGAAGTTTCTGGAGGGGAACGACAACTTTCAAGGTGAGGACCGCACCATTAAACAGCAATAACACTTTCAAACCTGGAACAGAACACTTCTCAAATTGTGTGACATAGTGTTATTACACTATCGGAAATGCTACAGAGGAGCGAGGCAATCCCAAGGCCTCCCCTCGTTCTGACCTTCTTGCGGTCCTCCTCGTTCTCAATGGGGTCCACGGCGCAGCAGGGCTTGGCGTAGAGCATGAAGTCAAAGCGGGCGTATTTGCAGAAGCCACACGCGTTGCAGAGGAAGGGGTCCTTCTCATCGTAATTGATCGACCTGGGAAGCAAGGAACAAGCAAGACGGCTGAGCTCTTGGAAGATCTTCAAGAAAGATTGAGATATCCGTGTGTTTACTTTTGCAAAGCCTGCAGGCTATTGCTTGCAATATGTGATCTCTTTCTCTCTTCTCCTCCCTTATCAATGTGTTTACTTTTGCAAAGCCTCCCTGCAGGCTATTGCTTGCAATATGTGATCTATTTCTCTCTTCTCCTCCCTTATCAGTGTGTTTACTTTTCCAAAGCCTGCAGGCTATTGCTTGCAATGTATGATCTATTTCTCTCTTCTCCTCCCTTATCAGTGTGCTTACTTTTGCAAAGCCTGCAGGCTATTGCTTGCAATATGTGATCTCTTTCTCTCTTCTCCTCCCTTATCAGTGTGTTTTCTTTTGCAAAGCCTGCAGGCTATTGCTTGCAATATGTGATCTCTTTCTCTCTTCTCCTCCCTTATCAGTGTGTTTTCTTTTGCAAAGCCTGCAAGCTATTGCTTGCAATATGTGATCTATTTCTCTTTTCTCCTCCCTTATCAGTGTGTTTACTTTTGCAAAGCCTGCAGGCTATTGCTTGCAATATGTGATCTATTTCTCTCTTCTCCTCCCTTATCAGTGTGTTTTCATTTGCAAAGCCTCCCTTGCTCTTAATCAGGGGAATGTTTTGATAAGAGAAAGACACCCCTGCAAGTCAGGAAGAAGAAAAACGTATATTCATTAACCTTATGAAAGCATTTTCCCCTGAAATATTTGTTAAACTCTCCTACAGATATATAGGTATTAAGCCTTTGCAAGCTTTTGCCATCTCTATGTGCCTTTATATATGTATCTATCTATATAAATTAATTTTATATATGAATTTCCCCTCATATGTTTGCAAGTCTTTGCAAATCCTTTATACATATAGATCCATGTACCTGTGTATCTGTAGCCATACATATAAGTTATTTTTATATATGAATTTACCCTCATATATTTGCAAGTCTCTGCAAATATCTATATAAAGAGAGCTGTCTGGATAGATATGAATATATTCTTACCTACTTATATATAGGGCTTGCAAATATTACAAGGGGGGGGGAATGAAGACACAAATATATATAGACCTGTCTAGATAGATATGAATATATATATATATATGGCTTGCAAATATTGTAGGGGAAATGCACACACACACAGAGGGATTTGCAAACGTTTCGGGGGGAAATACAGAAGTGAAATTAGTATCTATAATTATAGATCTATATTTAGCTCTGTATTGTTTATATAAGCATTGAATGTTTGCCTGTTACTATGTTGGAAGCCGGCCTGAGTCCCCATGGGGAGATAGGGTGGGATCCAAATGAAGTTTTTATTGTTGTTGTTGTTGTTGTTATTACTATTATTATTATTATTATTATTATTATGTTGTTGTTGTTGTTGTTGTTGTTATCATATTGTTTTTGTTGCCCCTACAAACACCAGGCTTTATGCACTAAGACGTCTACGTTTCTGTGTGTGTGTTCAGGGTCCCACCTGCACTTGTGGCACTGGTAAACGTTCTCCCCGCAGTTCCCGCAAACCCCGGGGTTGGCAGGGACGGAGGCGCTGCACCGGGGGCACTGCAGGGTCTCGGTCGAGGCCTGGTAGTTCTCGTAGAAATCGGCAAACTCGATCATCAGGTTGGAAGCCACGATGGGCAGCGGCAGGTCGATCTTCACCTCCGTCTGCCCCGGGGTCAGCTGGACCTTCTTGGCCTTGTGCCACCGGGCTGGCCTGTGAACAAAGGAATCAGGGAAAGAAAGGGAAACATCAGCTCATAATATAAACGCTGATTCCTGTTACCAGGTGAGTGTGCAGCGGAATCAGCAGAGTCCAGTTAACACCATGTGCAAAAGACTCAGACCAGGCAGAGGAATTGAAAGAACAAAAGGAAACTTTACTGTTGCGTTGAAGTCAAATAAACAGTTCAGCAATCTTACAATGTCCTTGTAGTTGCATAGGATCAATAACTAATCAATCAGCATTCAAAATATATACAGCATAGCATATTAATCAGCTACTTGACCGTAGCCAGAGAGCCTGTCTTGTTTCTGTGCTCTCCTTCCAAGCTCAAATTCCAACTGACAAACCAACTGACAAACCAAGCCATCTGCCATCAAACCGATACATTGTTTTAGGCGTGGCTTTGCCTCTGCAAAGCTGAGCTCTTTTACAGAGATTTCCTGCAAACATCTTTGCAAGGATTTCTTTACACACACACATATAGCAATTTGGCGCAATAATTCCCTCGGAAGGAAATCTTTAAACAGGAGGAACGGAGCCTTTCAAGGTCCAAGGCCATTCCATACTCATCACTCTCTCATCTCAGGACAAAAAAGAAACAAAAGGAATTCCATCCATGAAACAATCAGGGCCATCTAACACCTCCCAATAAAGGATTCCCCCCCCCCTCAGACAGGGAAGCAGCCAGGCTTTGAAGCTGCAAGATCATTCCGTGTTCATCACTCTCTCATCTCAGGAAAGTAAATAAAGATCAACACTCGAAAAACACAGGAATTCCATCCAGGAAACAATCAGGACCACCTAACACCTCCCAACAAAGCATTCCCCCATTCTAAGACACGGAAACTCCCAGGTTTTGAAGCTACAAGGCCATTCCGTACTCTCGGGCCAATTTGCAATATATTAATATATATAATAATATAATACATTGTATATACATATAATACTACTAATCTATATATATAAAAGAGTGATGGCATCACGGCGACCCACAAAACA
This sequence comes from Anolis carolinensis, assembly GCF_035594765.1. Taxonomy (NCBI): domain Eukaryota; kingdom Metazoa; phylum Chordata; class Lepidosauria; order Squamata; family Anolidae; genus Anolis; species Anolis carolinensis. The sequence continues at coordinate 1,932,947 of NW_026943826.1, read as the reverse complement.
ACAAAACTACAGGCCCCCCAACCTCGAAATTTGACAACACAACCCATCATCCACGGCTCTAGGTTGATACAACAAAAAGAAAAGAAAAATAAAGTCCTAATTAGAGAGAGAGGAATAATTGCTTTTATCCAATTGCTGCCAGTTAGAAGGCTAAGCTCCTCCAACTTGGTCTCCTAGCAACCCAAAAAATAATAATAAAAAACACTAAAAAATTAATACAATAAAATACTATAATAACAGAAAATAACTAAAAATAATACAAGAAAATAATAAAATATAATAAATAAAAATATAACTTAAAATAAAATTAATAAAAAAATACAAATAACGTCAAATAAAAATTACACAACAATTTTTAACCAATACCACCACCACTTTGCCACAGCAACGCGTGGCCGGGCACAGCTAGTAATATTATAATACACTACAATATAGTACTAAAAATAATACAATATAATAATTATATATATATATATATATATATATATATATATATATATATATATATATATAAAACTACTAATATTATGAAATAGTGGTATACTATTACATATTATAGCGTAATATTCTATAATATTTCTTTAATATAATAAATGAAGAAATAATGGATATAGACAGATAGATATATACACACATATTGTTATATTGTATTAGTATTATACACTATTAATTATTCATTTATTATTATCTTCAACCAACATAAAAATTGAACAACATAACAGACTTCAACAACTACTACTAATTGTGAATATAAAAGAGGGAGAGGGTCACAACAAAAATAAAACCTAATGTAGACTGACCAACACCACTACAAAATGTCACAGCAACGCGTGGCCGGGCCCAGCTAGTATTTATCTAGAACACTAAATTCTTCATCTATATCTATAAGAATGTAATGTGCATAATTAGGACTGAGTTAGCAACAAAACCACTGGGCCAAATCACATCAAATTTGGCCACAAAATTCATCACTTTCCAAGGAGTGACCATCAAAAGAAAAATAGAAAACAGAAACAAGGCCAGAAAAATCCCCAAAATTAAAAAAACCATTATGCGCATGCGCAAGATGAAAACGGCCAGGCTTTGAGGCTGCAAGGCTATTCACTGCTATTCCACCTGGCCAATAAAGGATTCCCATATGCCACAGCAATGCGTGGCCGGGTAAAACTAGTATATGTATATATATATATGTGTGTGTGTGTGTGTGTGTGTGTGTGGTTGTTGCTTGATGTCTCTCTGATTCTGCCCCCCTTTGGAATGTCACATCCTGAGCCCTTACTTGATGATGATGATGATGATGATGATGATGATGATGATGATCATCATCATCATCATCATCATCATCATCATCATCATCTCCTATAATGCCTCAATTTGGATGTCATAACACAGACCTCCCAGGCCAGGCCCCTTTCATTATCGTCATCATCAGGAATCCCCTTGGGGAGATAGGGCAGGATATAAATAAATTATCATCATCATCATCATCATCATCATCATCATCATCATCATCATCATCATCATCATTTCTTCTGCCTTTTCAACTCAGAGCTCCCAGGCTGGGCCCCTGCCTTGTCTATTATATTTATTATAATAATTAATTATCATCATCATCTCCTTAGGCCAAGCTCCTTACTTGTCCATTATTATTATTATTATTATTATTATTATTATTATTATTATTATTATTATTATTATTATTGTATGACACAGCAAACAAGATAGATATGCTGGACTTCGTTTCACAAAATCACAAGTCGGACACTTCCCAAGTGTCTAGGACTGTGTGATGTATTATTATTGTTATTATTATTATTATTTTATGAACACAGCAAACAAGATAGATATGCTGGACTTTGTTTCACAAAATCACAAGTCGGACACTTCCCAAGTGTCTAGGACTGTGTGATGTATAATTATTATTATTATTATTATTATTATTATTATTATTATTATTATTATTATTTTATGAACACAGCAAACAAAGTAGATATGCTGGATTTCGTTTCACAAAATCACAAGTCGAACACTTCCCAAGTGTCTAGGACTGTGTGATGTATCATTATCATTATTATTATTATTATTATTATTATTATTGTATGACACAGCAAACAAGATAGATATGCTGGATTTCGTATCACAAAACCACAAGTCGAACACTTCCCAAGTGTCTAGGACTGTGTGATGTATTTTCGGATGATGCATGCAGATCCCAGCAGGGTGGCCTTTTGCAGCTGGCAGATCGTAATTTTGTCAATGTCTATTGTTTCCAAATGCCGGCTGGGATCTTTTGGCATGGCACCCAATGTGCCGATCACCACATTACAAGTAATGTACATTATTATTATTATTATTATTATTATTATTGCTCCATGTTTCTCTCCTATTATACCTCCCCTTGGGATGTCACAACACACAGATCTTCCAGGCTGGGACCCTTCCATCATCATCATCATCATCATCATCATCACCACCACCACCACCACCACCACCACCACCACCACCACCACCACCACCACCATCATCATCATAATCTCTTCTGCCTCCATTTGGGATGTCACAACGTGGAGCTCCAAGGCCAGACCCCTTTCTTGTCTATTATTATTATTATTATTATTATTATTATTATTATTATTATTATTATTATTGCTCCATGTTTCTCTCCTATTATACCTCCCCTTGGGATGTCACAACACACAGATCTTCCAGGCTGGGACCCTTCCATCATCATCATCATCATCATCATCATCATCATCATCATCACCACCACCACCACCACCACCACCACCACCACCACCACCATCATCATAATCTCTTCTGCCTCCATTTGGGATGTCACAACGTGGAGCTCCAAGGCCAGACCCCTTTCTTGTCTATTATTATTATTATTATTATTATTATTATTATTATTATTATTATTATTATTGCTCCATGTTTCTCTCCTATTATACCTCCCCTTGGGATGTCACAACACACAGATCTTCCAGGCTGGGACCCTTCCATCATCATCATCATCATCATCATCATCATCATCATCATCATCATCACCACCACCACCACCACCACCACCTCTTCTGCCTCCATTTGGGATGTCACAACATGTAGCTCCAAGGACAGACCCCTTACTTGTCTATTATTATTATTATTATTATTATTATTATTATTATTATTATTATTATTATTATTACTTGTTCTTGAGTTCCACGATGGCCTGCACCGTCCGGTTGTTGTAGTAGAGGTTGATGGTTCGGACCATCTTGGTGCGCTTGAGGTCCCCGACCTTGACGGTGACCTTGCTGATGGTGTGGCTGCCGATGAGCTTGACCACCTGCTGGGTGGTGGTGTAGCGGGTGTCCACCTTGATGGAGGAGAGCTTGATGTACTGCGGGAGAAGAGAATTGGGAAGGGGAGATAAGGGAAACGGCTCATGAGCAGCTCAGGACTGGATTGCAACTACAGACCTTCCACTTCTGATAATCTAGAACGTTGGATAAACGAGTGTTGGATAAGTGAGACTCTACTGTACATATAATATTCATAATATTATATTGTAATATGATATGATACTAATAATACAATATAATAATATTAATTATATATTATTTTTACATGTAATATTACAATATATTGATACAGTACAATATAGCAATTTATTACCAGTATTGTACTATGTTAATAATATATTATTGTATGTAAATTTAATTTGTAAGCCGCTCTGAGTCGCCTTCGGGGTGAGAAGGGCGGCATATAAATGTAGCAAATAAAATAAAATAAATAAATCATCATCATTTAATTACTTATTAATTGCCCTCCATCCAAGATGCTCTAGGCGATTTACAAGCTAATGCTGTGCATTAGCCAGAAAGGCAAACTCTATGGATTGAAATGCAGGTGACCCATATGTGCGCATTTCACAGAGACCACGAAGAAGAAAAAAAATGTTTCCTCCAGACATGTGGACACTGTGACAGGGTGACAATTTTTGTACGTGACACCCTTTGTCCCGGGCATAATAAGCAAGACAAAGTCTAATCAATGAAAGAGGGATCAGGACCAGGAGCATGCTGGAATCGGGCTGGTTCATTGGGCTGATGGAAATTGCTGCCGCACAGAACCTGGCGACACTATAGGTTATTGCAGAACAGGAGTCTGAGAGCAGCAGAGAGGTGTAGTATCTTTCAGTGCGGCCTTGGATGATTTGGGGAGTCATCGTTTCCTGGCAAACACTACCGGAGTAGGGACGAGAACAACCCACGCTGACATATTAATTATGGCCATTTCCCATATAGGTGACAAACAGAAAGGTCTAAAGGAGGACTCACGCAGAACGGCACTTCGGGGTTGTTGCAGACGAGACACGGATCACTTTCCAGGTAGTAGCCATCGAATTCCACCAGACCGGAAAGAGTGCTGGGATGGAGATAAAAGACCAAATTTACACTAGTTTTGTTCTTCCATTCACCTCGTCGTGTATTGACCTGTATTGATCTGTATGTGTGTATGTGGTTGGATGCCCACTTCCACAGAGCTATAAGCCACAGTGTTGAGGAGTCACCAAAGCACTTCCTCCAACGACATTTCAGGTTATAGTGAGCGCCATGAACATGTCAATGTCCTCCCCTAACACTATGGCCCACCACACAAGGAATGCTTTCATTCGGGGACCATCTCGTCCTAGATTTTACATGTTTCCTCCACCACAGACATCCCAGTGTTCCTTACTCTCTCTATTGGTGTGGAATTTGCATGACTCCGCCCACTGCCTCTCCCTTAACCCTTTCCTTCTCTTTTCAACTCTGTCTGCACAACAAACAGAGCAGAACTGAGCAAAAACTAAACATACTGGAAGAGTTTTGGGGACTGACGCCACATGATGGAAGTTGTAGTTCACCTGCAACCCAGCCAACGACAGATCTGGACCACACTTGGTACACAGAACCAAAATGGCCAACTTTGAATACTGGCAGGTTTGGGTAGGACTGACCCGCGATTCTGGGAATTGTAGTTCACCCACTCTAAACTGAGAATACCTAACATTCAAAGACAAACAGGGCCTTTCCCAAATGACCCGGGCACCGCCGGGTCCCCAAGCTAGTAGTATATAAACAATTTATTTCTTTATTTACTACATTTATATCCTGAAGGGGACTCAGAGCGGCTTACAAATCAAATGAACATACAATATATTATTAGAATAGTACAATATAAGCATTAAATTACTACATTGTACTATACGGTAATATTATTAGTAATATTACATTTAATATATAATTAGTATTATTTTATTGTATTATTAGTAGTATAATATTGTACTCCATTATAATATTATAATCAATATTATATGTATATACAATATCTATATATATAAAAGAGTGATGGAATCCTGGCACCGAGCAAAACAACAAAACTAAACAGCCCCCAACCTTGAAATTTCACAACACAATCCATCATCCACGCCTCTAGGTTGATACAACAAAAAGAAAAGAAAAATAAAGTCCTAATTAGAGGGAGAGCAATAATTGTTTTTTATCCAATTGCTGCCAGTTTAGAGGGCTAATCTTTGCCCACTTGGTCTTCTAGCAACCAACCCAGCCAAGGGACAGCCAGGGTTCAGTTAGGGGACAGGCAGATTTAGGCCTCACTTAGGCCTCTTCCACAGATTATCTAATTTGCACTGGATTATATGGCAGTGTAGACTCAAGGCCCTTCCACCATACTTCACCACAGCAACGCGTGGCCGGGCACAGCTAGTATTATATACAATAATTTCCTTTGGCTTGGATTGGATCTGTGATGCCCAGTGATCATTGACGGAATTGTTTTAATTATTGCCAAGATTGGTTTGAAAGGGTCCTGAGAGGGAGGGACACTCACTTGTAAATGTTGGAGTTGGGATGGTTGGTGAGGATGTGGTTCTGCATCCGGAGGATCTCCACGGCCTTCTGGGAATATTCCTTCAGCTGAAAAGAAAACCATACATGGGTCACGCATGCCTGAGAAAGGCAGTCAATAAAAGCAATGTAATCCTACACTTGATCTTAGCCAAAAGGGCGAGAAGTAATCCAATAGTAAAAGCAATATGCAGAATATAAATCCAAGTCTCTGATATAAAACTTAATCCTGAAAGCAGAGTACCGTGAGATTAAAGTCCAAAACATAGTGTTCAAGCATGAACATAAGCAGGAATCAAGGCAGGAGATGTGCGTCCAAGAATCAACGTTGCTACATCTGAAATCTCTCTCTGTTTCTCCTGTATTTACCCGTGTTTACAAGCCAGAAAGGCATTTCTCTGCCCTTGAATTCCCATGTGTTTGCACCTATTCTAAGGGAGCGTCTGGGGTGAACCTTTAATCTTAACCCTGAATCTCTTTCTAAGAACGACTCCTCTGAGTCACTGCCTGAAACAACTGGAACTTGTTGATGTTCTAACTACTGGGGAAAAAAAGGTCAAGGTAAAGGTATCCCTTGACGTTAAGTCCAGTCGTGATCGACTCTGGGGGTTGGTGCTCATCTCCATTTCTAAGCCGAAGAGCTGGCGTTGTCCATAGACATCTCCAGGTCATGTGGCCGGCATGACTGCATGGGAAAGGTCCTGGGAAAGGTCACCCTTATCATTAGTTTCTATTTCACCGCTGGCTTGTGGCCTCACTGACAATTCCCCATTTCCAGCATCAGACAAATCAACATTTCCAGCATCAGACAAATCAACATTTCCAGCATCAGAGCCTTCGAAATCCCTCTCTTCAGCATTGCTTTGGTCAGCCTGCAAAACCCCAAATCCCCCTTCATCATGAGACTGAACCACAACAGAAGAGGCCATAAAGCACCCAGAGGTTTAGGCATCGTGTTATACTAGTGGGCTGAGAATATGGCCTGGCTCGTCCTCTCTTCAGCCGAAAGCAAAACCAGCGGCCCACAAAGCCCTGTGTCTTACCTTCTTCTCCGTCTGCTGTGTTTTCAGTGAGAAATAGCCCAGGAGGTCCACAAACTGGGCCGCCTTCCGCCCGTAAGCTGGCAACTCTGGCCAGATGGACCACATCAGGTCCAGCAGCAGCTCCTGCTGGGATTTGTTGGAGTTCCTATGCGGAATAAGGACAAATGGGAGCGGGTTAGTGAAGAGAGCGACATACACATATTTTGTGTCTTGGCTTCCAGGGCCGAGAGCGGATCCTGTAAAGACCTCGCTCTTTGGTGTCATCTTAGTCCCAACACAGGGAGGGAAGCCCCACCGACCTGTAGATGTGGAGGGCCAGGCAGTGGGCCTGCCACCGGACCGAGGAGGAGTTGGACTCCAGCAGGAAGCAGCGCAGGAACTGGATCAGGGTCTCCTTGTCGGCAAACTTGTTCAGCTGGCTCACCAGCGCCGTGCAGAGCTGGTCCTCCTGGCTGCCAGAAGCACCGTCTCCTGGAAGGGAAACCGAGTCACGCGCTGTTGTAGTTCAGCCCCTGATTGTGCCTGCTCCTCATGTCAATGAGGAAGTGGATCATGGGATTTCTGGGCCTGCGAGTCAGCAGGAGATTTTAAGTCCTGAATCTGAGCAGTCTGTGTCTCCAGCAGCGAGTGAAGACCGCACTCCAGAGAGGGGCCCAGATGTTGGTGACAAGTCTTTCTCTAGAGAAACAAGAGGCTGAAAGGAGTTCAAATACCAGGTGGAGGGGATAATGAACTGAGAGATAGGAGACTTAGCTTTTGTAAACTCCGGGCTGGCAGTGAAAACCACACTCCAGAGAGGGGCCCAGATGCTACTGACAAGTCTTTCTCCAGGGAATATAATAATAATAATAATAATAATAATAATAATAATAATAATAATAATAATAGTAGTCCTAGACACTTGGGAAGTGTCCAATGTGTGATCCAATACAACAGCCAGCAGAGTGTCTGCTGTGGACTCATCTTGTTGTGTTTCAAATAATAATAATAATAATTATTATTATTATTATCATGACGTGGATTGACTATAAAAAGGCCTTTTGACAGTCGCATTGACGAAAAAAAACAGGAAAAACTCAGCCGCTATCAGGACCTCAAGTTTGAACTTCAAAGACTCTGGCAGAAACCAGTGCAGGTGGTCCCGGTGGTGATGGGCACACTGGGTGCCGTGCCAAAAGATCTCAACCGGCATTTGGAAACAATAGACATTGACAAAATTACGATCTGCCAACTGCAAAAGGCCACCCTGCTGGGATCTGCAGCATCATCTGAAAATACATCACACAGTCCTAGACACTTGGGAAGTGTTCGACTTGTGGTTTTGTGAAACGAAATCCAGCATATCTATCTTGTTTGCTGTGTCATACAACGTCGTTGTGTTAATAATAATAATAATAATAATAATAATAGTCCTAGACACTTGGGAAGTGGCCAGTGTGTGATCCAATACAACAGCCAACAGAGTGTCTGCTGTGGACTCATCTTGTTGTGTTTCAAATAATAATAATAATAATAATAATAATAATAATAATAATAATAATAATAATAACTCCTCAAAGCACAGCAGACAAAAAACCAGTACAAGAAAACTGCACTACAAACTAGAGCTGACAGCTGGCACAACAAAACACTGCATGGAAAGTTCCTTGACAAAATTGAAGGAAAAGCTGATAAAGAGAAGACCTGGCTCTGGCTCACGAATGGGACCCTGAAGAAGGAGACAGAAGGCCTGATCCTTGCAGCCCAGGAGCAAGACATCAGGACAAAGGCAATTAATAATAATAATAATAATAATAATAATAATAATAATAATAATAATGGAAGACCTGGCTCTGGCTCACGAATGGGACCCTGAAGAAGGAGACAGAAGGCCTGATCCTTGCAGCCCAGGAGCAAGACATCAGGACAATGGCAATTAATAATAATAATAATAATAATAATAATAATAATAATAATGGAAGACCTGGCTCTGGCTCACGAATGGGACCCTGAAGAAGGAGACAGAAGGCCTGATCCTTGCAGCCCAGGAGCAAGACATCAGGACAAAGGCAATTAATAATAATAATAATAATAATAATAATAATAATAATAATAATAATAATAATGGAAGACCTGGCTCTGGCTCACGAATGGGACCCTGAAGAAGGAGACAGAAGGCCTGATCCTTGCAGCCCAGGAGCAAGACATCAGGACAAAGGCAATTAATAATAATAATAATAATAATAATAATAATAATAATAATAATAATAATAATGGAAGACCTGGCTCTGGCTCACGAATGGGACCCTGAAGAAGGAGACAGAAGGCCTGATCCTTGCAGCCCAGGAGCAAGACATCAGGACAATGGCAATTAATAATAATAATAATAATAATAATAATAGAAGTCCTGGCTCTGGCTCACGAATGGGACCCTGAAGAAGGAGACAGAAGGCCTGATCCTTGCAGCCCAGGAGCAAGACATCAGAACAAAGGCAATCAAGGCCAAGATCGAAAAATCAGCTGATGACCCAAAATGCAGACTCTGCAACTAAACCGACGAAACCATGGATCCTATCCTCAGCTGCTGTAAGAAAATCGCACAGACAGACTACAAACAGAGGCACAACTATGTGGCCCAAATGATTCATTGGAACTTATGCCTCAAGTACCACCTCCCAGCAGCAAAGAACTGCAAAAGTATTGGAAAATGAGCACGCAAAGATACTGTGGGACTTCTGAATCCAGACTGACAAAGTTCTGGAAAACAACACACCAGACATCACAGTTGTGGAAAAGAACAAGGTTTGGATCATTGATGTCGCCATCCCAGGTGACAGTCGCATTGACGATAAACAACAGGAAAAACTCAGCCGCTATCAGGACCTCAAGATGGAACTGCAAAGACTCTGGCAGAAACCAGTGCAGGTGGTCCTAGTGGTGATCGGCACACCAAGAGATCTCAGCCGGCATTTGGAAACAATAGGCATTGACAAAATTACAATCTGTCAACTACAAAAGGCCAAAATGCAGACTGTGCAAGGAAACCGACGAAACCATGGATCATGGGGTTTCCTCCAACTCTAAGATTCTATGCTAACCCTATCAGGTATGTATCACAATCATATCTATGGCTGGATGGCTACCTGTCAGGAGGGCTTTGATTGTGCATCCCCGAATGGCGCGATGGGGTTAGACTGGATGGCCCCGTGGGGTCTCTCCTTCAGCTCTACAATCCTACAGAAGGGTGCCCAGCTCACCTTCCCGGTCTTTCTCCTTCTCCTCCTTCTTGCTCTTCTTGCTGGACGACTTGCTCTGCCCGGAAGGCTGTCCCGATCCGGATCCCGGCGGCGCCGAACCCGACGTTCCGGACGATCCCGAGGACGCTGCCGCCGCCGAGAGGACTTTGCTTCCGCACAAAGCGCAGGAGAGGAGCTGCAGGAGGACCGGAGAGACCCCCTCGTCGACCAGGAAGCTGACTTGGAGGAGGAAGTAGAGCACCGCTGCGGAGGAGGAAAGGACGAGGAAGAAGGGAAGGGAAGAGGGAAGAAGAACGGAGGTCACCAAGGCACTTCGGACTGCAGGGTTGTTGTATGTTTTCCGGGCTGTCTGGCCATGTTCCAGAAGCATTATCTCCTGACTCTACTGCCACATCTATGGCAGGCATCCTCAGAGGTTGTGAGGTATGGAGAAACTAAGCAAGGAAGGTTTATATACTGTATATACCCGAGTATAAGCCTAGTTTTTCAGCCCTTTTTTTAAGACTGAAAAAGCCCCCCCTCGGCTTATACTCGGGTGAGGGTCCTGGTTGGCTTATATTTGGGTCAGCTTATACTCGAGAATATATGGTACATTTAGTATTTTTCTCTATTGTTATTGGCATTATTACACTTATTATTTTCTCTATTATTGTTGGTATTATTACATTTATTATTTTTCTCTACTATTTAATTTATTTATTTATTTATTTATTTACAGCATTTATATTCCGCCCTTCTTTCTCACCCCGAAGGGGACTCAGGGCGGATCACATTACACATATAGGCAAACATTCAATGCCTTTCAAAAGGTATGATTACCTTTATTATTTTTCTCTATTATTATTGGTATTATTACATTTATTATTTTTCTCTATTATTGTTGGTATTATTACATTTATTTTTCTCTATTATTATTGGTATTATTACATTTATTATTTTTCTCTATTATTGTTGCTACTATTACATTGATTTTACTCTATTTTTATTATTATTATTATTGATACATTTATTGTTTCACTCTGATCTTATTATTATTGCATTTATTATTTTACTCTATTTATTATTACATGTATTATTTTCCTGTATTTATTATTATTACATGTATTATTTTATTCTGGCTCTTCCAAAAGGCCTTCGATGATTAATTGTTGTAGGTTTGATTTATCTGCCCGTTCAACAATAGCTCCATCGTTGATGCTTTGCCATTATTACATTGCACTTTATTGTCTATTTTAGCTGTGAAACTACCTCTCCCCATTTTGAAATATTCTGCACTTTGGCCCAGATCCATGTATTAGTCTCCTGTTTTTAACATTTTATAATAATAATAATAATAATAATAATAATAATAATAATAATAATAATAATAACTTTATTTTTATACCCCGCCTCTATCTCCCCAAAGGGGACTCAGGGTGGCTTACATGGGGCCAAGCCCGAATAAAAACAGTAGTAGTAAAACACAGCAATAGACAAAAATATGCACAATTAAAAAATTTAAACATTAGCCAATAAAAACAAGAACTAATAAAAACATGGATTAAAACGGAGAGATTGTAAAAGTAGACTGGGTAAGGTGCACCATATAAATATTGTAAACACGAGGTGTGGATTTTTATGACTGTTTTATTGATGCTGATGTTTTATTGTTGGGATATTTGTTTTATTGTCTTGCTGTTGTTATTATACTGTTGTGTCAGGCAAGGCCCCATGTAAGCCGCCCCGAGTCCCTTCGGGGAGATGGGGCAGGGTATAAAAATAAAGTTATTATTATTATTATTATTATTATTATTATTATTATTATTATTATTAAAAGGATACATAAATACATTTACACTGAATTAGATGAGAATGATTGGATCAGAGTTGGACAGTCTTATCTTAAATTTGAGCTTGATTTAAATATTCAAAAACATTTAACCTACTGATGCTTCAATTAATGTAATTTTATTGGTATTTATTTTTATTTCTGAAATTTATCACCCTTGGCTTATACTGGAGTCAATGTTTTCCCAGTTTTTTTTGTAGTAAAATTAGGTGCCTCGGCTTATATTAGGGTCGGCTTATACTCGAGTATATACGGTATATATATTGTGAAATTATGGGGTTTTTTTCTCAAACTGACACACCACCCAAGTCATACTAGGTTTTTTGATGAATTTTGACACACTAAGTGCAAAAGGCTGCCCATCACTGCCCTAGACCAGGGGTCCTCAAACTTTTTAAGCCGAGGGCTGGTCCACAATCCTTCAGACTGTTGAGGGGCCGGATTATCATTTGAAAAAAATGCAAATTCTGATGCACACTGCATTTGTCTTATTTGTAGTGCAAAAACAACAACAACAACAACAACAACAACAACAATGAAAGAACAATACAATATTTAAAAATAAAAACAATTTTAACCAACATAAATTTATCAGGATTTCAATGGGAAGTGTGGTCCTGCTTCTGGCCAATGAGATAGTCAAGTTAATTAGGGTTGTTGTTGTTGTTGTTGTTGTGTGCCTTCAAGTCATTTCAGACTTTGGGTGAGCCCAAGTCTAAAATGTATGTATGTATTTATTTATTTATTATTTACTGCATTTATTTACTACATATGTATCATACCCTTCTCACCCCAAAGGGGACTCAGAGTGGCTTACAAATTATATGTACATACAATATATTATATTATTAGCATAGAACAATATTAGCATTAGATATTACTATATTGAACTATACCACTATACTGTAATATTATTAGTAATATTATATGTAATATAGAATATATAATTAATATTATTATATGGCATTATTTTTAGTGTTATATTGTATTACATTATAATATTATTATCAATATTATATGTATATCTATATATATAAAATGATAAAGTTGTTTGCGCAGTGACTATAACAACAAAACTAAACACCCCAGAAATACAAAATTTGGCAACACAATGCAAAAGGCTTGCCTCCAGGTTACAACAACACAACCACACCACAAAACCACAATCCAGACCCACAAAACTCACAACAACGCATCATGCGATAACAACACAACTAAACGCCCCAGAAATACAAAACTTGGCAACACAATGCAAAAGCCTTGCCTCCCAGTTGCAACAACACAACCACACCACAAAACCACACAGGACCCACAAAACTCACAACAACACATCGGGACTATAACAACACAACTAAACGCCCCAGAAATACGAAACTTGGCAACACAATGCAAAAGCCTTCCCTCCAGGTTGTAACAACACAACCACACCACAAAACCACAATCCGGACCCATAAAACTCACAACAACGCATCGTGACTATAACAACACAACTAAACGCCCCAGAAATACGAAACTTGGCAACACAACACAAAAGCATTCCCTCCTGATTGTAACAACACAACCACACCACAAAACCACAATCTGGACCCACAAAACTCACAACAGTGCATCGTGACTATAACAACACAACTAAACGCCCCAGAAATACAAAACTTGGCAACACAACACAAAAGCCTTGCCTCTCAGTTGTAACAACACAACCACACCACAAAACCACAATCCGGACCCACAAAACTCACAACAACGCATTGTGACTATAACAAATGCAAAATTTGACAACACAACTTATCCACCTCCCCAATCCCTACATTCACATTTGGCCTTCAAAAAAAACAATTACAATAATAACAATGACAACAACAACAACAATAAGAATCAAAACCATCACAGGCAAGAAACAGCCAGGCACTGAGGCTGAGAGGCCAGTCAGTGCTAAACTGGGCCTCCAAAAAACAATACAGTAGCATCTAACTTATCCAACCTTCATGACCACTACAACAACAATAATAATAAACACCTACACAGGCAAAACAAAAAAAGACTATTGTACCACAATAAAAATATAAACCGCACTCAGCAGAATCAGACATTACAACTAACAACAAACCAAAGACAACAGGGATCTCAAGCAATTATCAATCAACACAAAAATTGAAAAAGGTAACAGACTTCAAATACTACTACTAATGTGAGTATAAAGAAGGTGGAGCTCACAGCATCAATACAACCTAATGTAGACTGACCAACACCACCAGACTCAGACACAGCAACGCGTGGCCGGGCACAGCTAGTACAATATATTATATTATAAAACTGAGGGCGGGGGCCAGGTAAATGACCTCGGAGGGCCGCATCTGGTCCCCGGGCCTTAGTTTGGGGACCCCTGCCCTAGAGTGTGCTCTACACGCAACAAGCATCTTGCACCATCACAAATGCTCCCCCGCCAGTACCAAACCCACTGCCTCTCGCTTTCTCCTCTCCTTTCCCCCCGTTTACATCCCAGTCAGTCTTCTCTGTGACACAAGGCCAACCCTGAGCCATGACTCACAATCATCTTTGATGCAGAACTTCTGCCAGTTGACGGTCCGCTGCGTGGCGATTTCGGCGCAAGCCTTCAAGTGCTCCATCTGAAAGAGAGGCAAAGCGAGGACGGGAGGCAATGAGGGTCCAGACTCTCTGGGACTTGGACAGAACTGGGTCCGGGTCCCTCGTCCAGCTCCACAATTCTATGATACGGATTTTTAAGCAGAGGCTGGGTGGCCGTCTGCCAGGAGGGATCAGATTGTGCTTTCCCTGCCTGGCAGAAGGGGGCAAGACTGGATAGCCCCTGGCGTCTCTTCCAACTCTGTGATTCTATCTAATGATAATAATAATAAAAACAAGTTTATTTATATCCCGCCTCCATCTCCCCCGAAGGGGACTCGGGGCGGCTCACAGCAAAATCAGATACAAAACCATGATAAAATGAAATCTAAAACATCAAAGAACAATAATAAAAACCAATAATAATATATACACAGCAGCCGAAAAAAACACAATGCGGTATTAAAACATCGAATTAAAAACAATGAGGTTGCAATAGCGGATAAGCAAGGATAATAGCGGATATCTGCGTACAGTAGTCTTGCTTATCTAACATAAACGGGCAGGAAGAACGTTAGATAAGCAAATTATGTTGGATAATAAGGAGGGATCAAGGAAAAGTCTATTAAACATCAAATTAGGTTATGATTTTACAAATTAAGCACCAAAACATCGTGTTAGACAACAAATTTGACAGAAAAGCATAGTTCAATACGCAGTAATGCTATGTAGGGATTACTGTATTTAAGAATTTAGCACCAAAATATCACGATGTATTGAAAACATTGACTACAAAAATGCGTTGGATAATCCAGAACCTTGGATAAGCGAGGCTTGGATAAGTGAGACTCTACTGTATTGAAAACATTGACTACAGAAATGCGTTGGATAATCCAGAAACTTGGATAAGCGAATGTTGGATAAGTGAGACTCTACTGTATTTATCATTCCATCTGGCCATGATTTATCCAAGCCATCACTATTCTGTCTCTCTCCACCATCTTCTATCCTATCTATCTATCTATTTATGCATTTATCTATCCTATCTATCTATATATGCATCCATCCTTTTATACATTCTATCTATTTATCCTTCTAGCTATTTATTCATCCAGCTACCACATATCCTATCTGTCTATCCTATCTATAATAATAATAATAATAATAATAATAATAATAATAATAATAATAATAGAAGAACATGCCCTGGCAGAATATGTAAAGCAAAGTGAAGAACCTGCTTTGATTGAAGTCAAAAACTCCTCAAAGCACAGCAGACAAAAAACCAGTACAAGAAAACTGCACTACAAACTATTGCTGACAGATGGCACAACAAAAGACTACAACAGTAATAATATCAATCAATCGATTTCATAGATGGGGGAACTGCAGCAGCAATATAGAAAAAGTATCATCAGATTAAAATACACAAATAAAAGGGACCTAATAAAATTCAGGATAGAATTATAATGTCAACTGAGGCTGGTCATCCAGTGACTGTCTCACCAAAGGCCAACCTACCTATTTATTCTTCTGTATATCGATCCTACCTACCTACCAACCATTAATCTATCCAATCTACCTATCTTATAGTTTTATAGTATATAAAACTATCTTATAGTTTTATAGTGTCGGTTTTATTGGATGTTTCGTTAGGCCTTTGGAGAGACAGTCATTAATTAATCAGCCCCAGAGGGTTTTTAATAATCTATCCTGTATTTATTACAATTTTACCAGTGTTTTTAAGATGTGTGTGTGTGTGTGTGTGTGTTTTTTTTTTTAGAGATATTTTAAGTACAGTAGAGTCTCACTAATCCAAGCCTCGCTTATCCAAGCCTCTGGATAATCCAAGCCATTTTTGCAGTCAATGTTTCCAATATATCGTGATATTTTGGGCTAAATTTGTAAATACAGTAATTACAACATAACATTACTGCGTATTGAACTACTTTTTCTGTCAAATTTGTTGTAAAACATGTTGTGGTGCTTAATTTGTAAAATCATAACCTAATTTGATGTTTAATAGGCTTTTCCTTGATCAGTCCTTATAATCCAAGATATTCGCTTATCCAAACTTCTGCCGGCCCGTTTAGCTTGGATTAGTGAGACTCTACTGTATGTTTTAAATTGTTAGATTTTAGCCAGTTCTTGTAAGCCGCCCCGAGGCCTAGGGGAGTGGCGGCATATAAGTTTAAATAATAAATAAATAAATAAAATGCAATTTTTTATCCTGTATTTTTGTTTTAATTGATATATTGGGTTGTTGTATGTCTTTCGGGCTGTGTGGCCATGTTCCCGAAGCATTCTCTCCTGACGTTTCGCCCACATCTATGGCAGGCATCCTCAGAGGTTGTGAGGTATGGAGAAAACTAAGCAAAGAGGTTAATATATATCTGTGGAAAGTCTAGGGTGAGAGAGGTCAGTGTGATCCTCTCTCTTCTGCAGGAGTCTACCGTATCCCATGCAGCTGTGGACAAGTCTACATAGGGACCACCAAACGCAGCGCCCAAACAAGAGTCAAAGAACATGAAAGGCACTGCAGACTAATTCAACCAGAGAAATCAGCCATAGCAGAGCATTTGATGAACCAGCCTGGACACAGAATACTATTTGAGAACACAAAAATGCTGGACCATTCTAACAACTATCATGTCAGACTACACAGAGAAGCCATTGAAATCCACAAGCATGTGGACAACTTCAACAGAAAGGAAGAAACCATGAAAATGAACAAAATCTGGCTACCAGTATTAAAAAACTCAAAAATCAGAACAGTAAATAAAAAGCAATACTCTGAAAACAGAGGATTTCCAGACATGAATCAACCAAGGGCAGTTAACGACTCTAAACAAAGGATGCCCCAGAGGCAGGAAGAAGACAGCAGATAAGCTTTTCAATGCTAATTAAAGTGATTAACTACACAACATTCACACTGACCTCTCTCACCCTAGACTTTCCACAGATATATATTAACCTCTTTGCTTAGTTTTCTCCATACCTCACAACCTCTGAGGATGCCTGCCATAGATGTGGGCGAAACGTCAGGAGAGAATGCTTCGGGAACATGGCCACACAGCCCGAAAGACATACAACAACCCTGTGATCCCGGCCATGAAAGCCTTCGACAACAAATTGATATATTGTATTACTGTTTTATCTTTTTATAGTGTGATTTGTATTATGTTGCCTATGTTTTGTCCTATGTTGTTTGGCCTCTGCCCCATGTAAGCCGCCCCGAGTCCCCGCGGGGAGATGGTGGCGGGGTATAAATAAAGTTTTATTATTTATTATGTTTATGATCTCTCCTTCCATGCAACAGGGGCTCCTCTTTCAAGGTCTTTCAAGCTGGGCTTCTGCCCAGCCGAGGGGGGCTTGACCGAGTGGCCTTTGGGGTTCCCTCCCAAGCCCAGGGACGCACCAGGTTGATGAGCGTGTCGTACTGGAGGGCGGACCCGGAGCTGGCGGTGACCACGCTGGCCCGGAGGAAGATGCCCTGCTCCTCCAGGAGCCGCTTGATGCCCCGCACGTGGGAGTCCAGCGTGTGCAGGTCCCGCAGCTGGCGGTACTTCTCCTTGGAGCCGCAGATGAAGAGCAGCAGCTTGCGCACCTGGCGCCGCACAAAGGGCGTCTGCTGGATCATCAGGTACTGTGGCGGGAGAGAGAGAGAGAGAGAGAGAGAGAGAGAGAAAGGCAACAGCGTCAGGTTCTGGCCCAATTTACTTATCCAAACGTATCTCCTCCTATGAGCCAGCTAGATCCCTAAGATCATCTGGAGAGGCCCTGCTCTCGGTCCCACCTGCCTCGCAGGCGCGGCTGGTGGGAACGAGGGACAGGGCCTTCCTTCTCGGTGGTGGCTCCCCACTCGGCTGTGGAACACCCTCCCCACAAATATCCGACAAGCCCCAACTCTTCTGGGTTTCAGAAAGGCTGTGAAAACATGGCTGTGTGCACAAGCTTTTAACGAGTAATAGGATAACGTCGACATGGTCCGATTGAAGGCTGAAGCGTGAGGTTTTTAGACAAATGGATCTAATTGACATATGTTTTAATTTTTATAATGTATTTTAATGATGTATTTTTATAGTTTTAATTGATTATATGTACTGTTTTTGTTTTATTATTATGTTCTTGGCATTAAATGTTGTCAACTGTTGTAAGCCGCCCTGAGTCCCCCCGGGTGAGAAGGGCGGGGTATAAATTCTGGAAATCTATATATATAAAAGAGTGATGGCATCACGGCAGCGGACAAAACAACAAAAGTAAACACCCCACAACCTCGAAAATTGACATCACAACCCCTCACCCATGCCTCTAGGTTGATACAACAAAAAGAAAAGAAAAATAAAGTCCTCATTAGAGGGAGAGGAATAATTGCTTTTATCCAATTGCTGCCAGTTAGAAGGCTAAGCTCCGCTCACTTGGTCTCCTAGCAACCCACTCAGCCCAGGGGACCCTTTACCTTAACTTCCACCAATTCCTCAATACTTTATTTCCCATACCACCATACTTCGCCACAGCAACGTGTGGCCGGGCAGAGCTAGTGAATAAATAAATAAACTCACTTCCACCAAGACTTGCGTGGCCGCCCTGACTTACTCCACCCATCTGGGTGGATGCCTGTCAGGATGTGATCGCCCAGCATTCAAACTAGCTGAACTAGGCTTATACTTGAGTATATACAGTATATTCGGGTTGGCTTATACTCAAGTATATACGGTAGTTTGTGTCAGCCACAAAAACAAAGTGTCTGGAGTAGAACAACTACTTTCCAAGTCAGTGCTGCACAATTAAACAGGGAACAACACTTTCAAACCAGGAACAGCCCGAGATGGCACCCAAGAGGAACCCAACCATTGTGGATTTGTGGACCATCCCAAGAACCAGAGCTCCGGTTTTGGACTCTCACCTCGGAGAGGAAGTAGAACCAGGAGTGGTCAAAGACCGGGGGCGGGATGCGGGTGTTGGTGTCGGCGATCTTCTTGATCTGGTAAGGAAGGCGCAGGACCATCTCCGTCAGCAGCTGAGTGTAGGCCTCAAAGACGTCGGCCGCGTGGCCCTGGGAAGGAAGGGGTTGGGATTGGGGTCTCAACCAGAGGAGCAAAAGCCAGAGATCCATACACATAACTAAAGCGAAAATAGGTATGTGTGTGTATGTGGCTGGGATGTTAACATAACCAGGCTCCTGGGATGTAGGTCGACCGATCTTAATGAATGAATGGGAAACAATCTGGAATAAGAAAATTAAATACTGCCTAGCAACCGACCTCAAAGAAAATTGGCTAAAAACAATACATAGGTGGTATCTAACACCAAAAAAAAAATAGGTTATATGTTCAAGAATATAGACAATAGATGCTGGAGATGTAAAGAACAAGTTGGCTCATACCACCATATGTGGTGGGGCTGTAAGAATATTAAAAAATATTGGAAAGTAATTAGAGAGGAATGTGAAAAAATTTCAAAAGCCAAATTTGAATGTAAGCCAGAAATTTTTCTATTAGGACTATTCCCTATATCAGATAGCAAGAGGAAGGATATAAAGGAAAATAGGAACAATGCTGAGAAAATTTGTACATTTTTAGTAACTGCAGCTAGACTCGTAATAGCGAGATACTGGAAAGGAACAACTATCCCAACTAAAGAAATGTGGTTGGAAAAAGTAACAGAGATTAAGAATATGGATAAATTGACCTATATGGTTAAAAAAAATACCGGACGCGCCATGAAGGAAACGGACTGGTCAGACTTTGAAAAGTATCTACAAGAAGAACTAAGAAGATGATGGATAAACAGACTGAACAGGAAGACAGAAGAGTGGAAGTCTACCCCCCCCCCCCCCGATAGACAACTTTTCCCAGTTCCTTTCCCTTCCCTTCCTTCCTGATAAACCTCCCCCCATCCATTCCATCGTCCCCGATGAGACCCCCCTTCCCACCCTAACTCATCCCATCCCACCCACTATCCTCCCTACCCATAACTACCCCACTCTTTCCCTTTAGTCCTCAATTGAATGTATTAAATTTCAATAAAAAATCATTAAAAAAAAAAAACATAACCAGGCTCCTGCCTCCACAAACAGCTCTAGCTCCCACCACTCAGGAGACACCAATGGCCCTCCCTCCAATGACACTGCAGGTTATGGCGAGTGCCGTGAACATGTCCAAGACTCCTGCCAATGTCCTCCACAAACTCCATCCTGCCCACCAACCAAGTGGAGGCTTTCATACGGGGACAATTTCATCCTAAATTGTCTGTTTTTCTAGTGTTTCTGACTCTCTCTATTGGTGTGGAATTTGCATGACCCCGCCCACTGCCTCTCCCATAACCCTTTCCTGTTCTTTTCTATGGCACACAGCAAACAGAGGAATTGATCCACAACTGAACGTACTAGAGCAGGGGTCCCCAAACTAAGGCCCGGGGGCCAGATGCGGCCCTCCGAGGTCATTTACCTGGCCCCCGCCCTCAGTTTTATAATATAATATATTGTATATACATATAATATTGATAATAATATTATCATGTAATACAATATAACACTAAAAATAATGCCATATAATAATATTAATTATATATTCTATATTACATATAATATTACTCATAATATTACAGTATAGTGGTATAGTTCAATAAAGTAATATATAATGCTAATATTGTGCTATGCTAATAATATAATATATTGTATGTACATATAATATTGATAATAATATTATCATGTAATACAATATAACACTAAAAAGAATGCCATATAATAATATTAATTATATATTCTATATTACATATAATATTACTAATAATATTACAGTATAGTGCAGGGGTCCCCAAACTAAGGCCAGGGGGCCAGATGCGGCCCTCCGAGGTCATTTACCTGGCCCCCGCCCTCAGTTTTATAATATAATATATTGTATATACATATAATATTGATAATAATATTATAATGTAATACAACATAACACTAATAATAATACCATATAATAATATTAATTATATATTCTATATTACACATAATATTACTAATAATATTACAGTATAGTGGTATAGTTCAATGTAGTAATATATAATGCTGATATTGTGCTATGCTAATAATATAATATATTGTATGTACATATAATTTGTAAGCCACTCTGAGTCCCCTTTGGGGTGAGAAGGGTGTGATACAAATGTAGTAAATTAATGCAGTAAATAATAAATAAATAAATAAATAAATTTTAGACTTAGGCTCACCCAAAGTCTGAAATGACTTGAAGGCACACAACAACAACAACAACAACAACAACAACAACCCTAATTAACTTGACTATCTCATTGGCCAGAAGCAGGACTACACTTCCCATTGAAATCCTGATAAATGTATGTTGGTTAAATTTGTTTTTATTTTTAAATATTGTATTGTTATTTCATTGTACTTGTTGTTGTTGTTTTTGCACTGTAAATAAGACATATGCAGTGTGCATCAGAATTTGTTTGTATTCTCTTTCAAATGATAATCCGGCCCCTCAACAGTCAAAAGGATTGTGGACCGGCCCTCGGCTTAAAAAGTTTGAGGACCCCTGTACTAGAGAGAGAGGTTTGGGGAGAATTCACCATAATGTATACGAGTTGTAGGGACTGGGATGTATAGTTCACTTGCAATCTAAGAGCACCCCGAACCCCACCAATGATGGACCTGGAACTCACTTGGCACACAGAACTCTCATAACCAACAAAAAATACTGGAGGTCTCTGGGGGAAATTCACCTAGATTTGGGGGAGTTGTAGTTCACCTACATCCAGAGAGCACTGTCAACCCAAACACCGATGGATCTGGACCAAACTTGGCACACAGACCTGATATGCTAGAATTCGATTGACTGGTGGGGTTGGGGTGCAACCGCCAACACATCTGCCCCAGCTCAGGAGGACTTCTATCTATATATATAAAAGAGTGATGGCATCACGGCGACCCACAAAACAACAAAACTACAGGCCCCCCAACCTCGAAATGTGACAACACAACCCATCATCCACGCCTCTAGGTTGATACAACAAAAAGAAAAGAAAAATAAAGTCCTAATTAGAGAGAGAGGAATAATTGCTTTTATCCAATTGCTACCAGTTAGAAGGCTAAGCTCCTCCAACTTGGTCTCCTAGCAACCCAAAAAAATAATAATAAAAAACACTAAAAAATTAATACAATAAAATACTATAATAACAGAAAATAACTAAAACTAATGCAAGAAAATAATAAAATATAATAAAGAAAAATATAACTTGCAATAAAATTAATTAAAAAAATGCAAATAACGTCAAATAAAAATTACACAACAATTTTTAACCAATACCACCACCACTTTGCCACAGCAACGCGTGGCTGGGCACAGCTAGTCTATATATATAAAAGGGTAA
Organism: Anolis carolinensis; assembly: GCF_035594765.1. Taxonomy (NCBI): domain Eukaryota; kingdom Metazoa; phylum Chordata; class Lepidosauria; order Squamata; family Anolidae; genus Anolis; species Anolis carolinensis. Next base: position 1,909,984 of record NW_026943826.1, on the reverse strand, counting down.
TGAAATTTCGGCCTAGGACAAAACAACAAAACTACACATCCCAGAAACACTAAACTTGGCAGCACAACCCCTCATCCATGCCTCTAGGTTCATACAACAAAAAGAAAAGAAAAATAAAGTCCTAATTAGAGGGAGAGGAATAATTGTTTTTATCCAATTGCTGCCAGTTAGAAGGCTAAGCTCCACCCACTTGGTTTCCTAGCAACCCACTCAGCCCAGGGGACAGGCAGAGTTAGGCCTCACTTAGGCCTCTTCCACACTGCCTATAAAATACAGATTATCTGATTTTAACTGGATTATATGGCAGTGTAGACTCAAGGCCCTTCCACACAGCTATATAACCCATTTATAATCTTATATTATCTGCTTTGAACTGGATTATCTTGACTCCACACTGCCAGATAATTCACTTCAGTGTGCATTTTATACAGTTGTGTAGAAGGGGCCTCATACTTCGGCACAGCAACACGTGGCCGGGCACAGCAAGTCTATATATATAAAAATGCAGTAATGAAGTAAACAACAAAACTATTGAATCAAATCGCACCAAATTTGGCCACAAAAGACACAGTCTTTCAATCTATGTCTTTCAACCAAAAAAAACCAAACTTACAAAAAAAGTCCAAATTAAAGATGAGGAAGAGCCGTTTCCCCCCCGGCTGCCAGTCAGAAAGGTAGGCCCCCTGCTGCCTTTAGGCTCTGCCCCCTTCGTTTCCTAGCAACCCCCTCAGCCACAACGGCACCCAAAGGACAGGCAAAGTTCACTTAGGCTTCATCCATACTGCCTTAAAAATACAAATTATCTGATTTGGACTGGATTATATGCAGTGTAGACTCAAGGCCCTTCCACACAGCTGTATTACCCAGAATGGCACATAATCCACAGTATCTGCTTTGAACTGGATTATCTTTAGCCCACACTGCCATATAATCCAGTTCAGTGTGGATTTTATACAGCTATGTAGAAGAGGCCTCATATAATCCAGTTCTAAGCAGATAATATAAGATTATAAATATAATATGTAATAATTACTGTGGTATAATAATACAGAACAATATAATATCTGAAATCAGGACAGTAAATAAGGAGCAACACTCTGAAAACATGGAAATTGGAAATTCCAGAAAGGAAACTTGAGGCTGCAAGGCTATTCACTGCTATTCCACCTGGCCAACAAAGCATTCCCATAAGCCACAGCAACGCTAGTCTATATATATAAAAGAGTGATGGCATCACGGTGACCCACAAAACAACAAAACTACAGGCCCCCCAACCTTGAAATTTGATAACACAACCCATCATCCATGCCTCTAGGTTGATACAACAAAAAGAAAAGAAATATAAAGTCCTAATTTGAGAGAGAGGAATAATTGCTTTTATCCAATTGCTGCCAGTTAGAAGGCTAAGCTCCTCCAACTTGGTCTCCTAGCAGCCCAATAAAAAATAATAAAAAAACACTAAAAATGAATACAATAAAATACTATAATAACAGAAAATAACTAAAAATTATACAAGAAAATAATAAAATATAATAAATAAAAATACAACGCGTGGCCGGGCACAGCTAGTTATATTATAAATGCAATGCCCGTATTGACTCGAGTCTAATGCGCCATCAAATCTGATGCACACCTTAATGTCCAAAACCCTGAAACCACAAAAAGTATTTAAAAAGAATGTACTGCACAGTGGCAAAAGGTTCCCGACGTATCTTCCCGTATATCAACCAGCTCGGCATTGACGTGGTGCGGCTCACCTTGACATACTGTCGCAGGAAGAAGGGGCTCATGTCGGGCGGGGAGGCGGAGGTGTGGGGCTTGAGCAGCTGGCTGCTGGCCACGGGCTCCTCGTCGCTCTGCTGGCCCTTCCAGAACTCCAGCAGGGACTTCAGCACGTGGAGGCAGTAGTCCACCGCCCCGGAGCTCAGCAGGGCCGCCGCCGTGGCGCTCGAGATCAGCGAGGACGACTGCAAGACAGACAACAGAGAGACAGACAGACAAGCAAGGCTTAGACGGCTCCCAGAGCTAAGGCTTCCCCGTCTGCGCAGGGTTCCATACTTCGCCCTTTAACAACACAACTGTCCAATGCTAAGCCTTCCCCGTCTGCGCAGGGTTCCATACTTCGTGCTTTAACAACACAACCGTTCAATGCTAAGGCTTCTCCGTCTGTGCAGGGTTCCATACTTCACACTTTAACAACACAACCATTCAATGCTCACGCTTCCCTGTCTGCGCAGGGTTCCATACTTCGCTCTTTAACAACACAACCGTTCAATGCTAAGGCTTCCCCGTCTGCGCAAGGTTCCATACTTCGCCCTTTAACAACACAACCGTCCAATGCTAAGGCTTCCCCGTCTGCGCAGGGTTCCATACTTCGTGCTTTAACAACACAACCGTTCAATGCTAAGGCTTCTCCGTCTGTGCAGGGTTCCATACTTCACACTTTAACAACACAACCGTCCAATGCTAAGCCTTCCCCGTCTGCGCAGGGTTCCATACTTCGTGCTTTAACAACACAACCGTTCAATGCTAAGGCTTCTCCGTCTGTGCAGGGTTCCATACTTCACACTTTAACAACACAACCATTCAATGCTCACGCTTCCCTGTCTGTGCAGGGTTCCATACTTCGCTCTTTAACAACACAACCGTTCAATGCTAAGGCAAAGACCAAACAAGGTCTTCCTTTTTCAAGGCCCACTCCAACTTCAAGAAGGTCAACAACTTTTCCAGAAGCTGACAAGCACATTCCGGAGGGCGGATCTCCTCGTGCGGAGGGTTATTTACCGACTTATTTCCGAAATCTGAGGAAGAGAAAGAGATCCTTTTGAACCGGCTCTTAGCGAAGGCTTCGGAGGCGGAGAGGCAGGAGACAAAAACGTCCCGCCGTCGGTTCTTAAGTCTATAATCTCCCCGCGACACACTTGCCGGTGGGCAACTCAGCCGGGGATTAGGAAAAGGAGGAAGGACTTTCTTCGCCCCGTTCCCGGCTTGTTCAAAACCAAGTCGAAATTCCCATTCATCCCTTTGGAACGGGGCCAGGAAGAAGAGCGAGAAGGGGAAAGTCTCCCAAAAGAGGAGATGTGTTAACTTCGGCGAAGGAACACAATGTCCTGCACCTGAATGTTGGGATTGATATCTATTGTCAAAACTTACCAAAAGAGGCCAAAAGTGTAAATAGAAACTATCAAAAGAAAAATCCCAGTTAAATCCAAACAAACCCCAGAGCTCATAAGCTCATTAAAACCCAGTCTCCTCGTTTCCTAACCTCTGCGCTTTTGTTATTAATCTGCTTCCTCTTTTGCCTTATTATTGCACCTTTTAGCGACAAAACGGCAATCCTCTTACCGACTTTGAAATGCGGTGGGTAAACCATGGCCGCAAATCCCAGTTTGAAGGGCAAAAAGGGGGGATTGCGGAGACCACCCTTCGGAAGGGTGCCTTTTGCTTCCCAAAAAAAGCGTCAATTAATATCACAAGGCCGGCAAATACTTGTGAATTCTGTCTGGTAATAAACAGTTGCACAAAGAAGACTTTTGTTCCATGTTGAACACCATCTTAAGCCACAAGGAGAAGCGGATAAATTATTATTGTGTTGTCAAAGGTTCCTGTACAGGAAGCAGCCAGGTTTTGAAGCTGCAAGGTCATTCAATGCTAAGGTGGCCAATTGCAACATTCACATTTGCCTCAAACAGACAAGAGTTTTTTCTCCCACCCTGGACATTATTCTACAGATATATAAAACCTACTTGCTCAGTTTCCAACAGTCCTCACAACCTCTGAGGATGCCTGCCATAGATGTGGGTGAAACGTCAGGAGGGAATGCTTCTGGAACATGGCTAGGCAGCCCGGAAAACTCACAACCCAGTAAATTACTGTTATTATTATTATTGACACGAAGACAGAGTATGACACAGAAAACGAGATCTGTATGCTGGATTTCGTATCACAGAATCACAAGTCAAACACTTCCCAAGTGTCTAGGACTGTGTGATGTATTATTATTACTATTATTATTATTATTATTATTATTGTATGACACAGCTAACAAGATAGATATGCTGGATTTCGTATCACAAAATCACAAGTCAAACACTTCCCAAGTGTCTAGGACTGTGTGATGTATTTTCGCATGATGCTGCAGATCCCAGCAGGGTGGCCTTTTGCAGTTGGCAGATCGTAATTTTGTCATTGTCTATTGTTTCCAAATGCCGGCTGAGATCTTTTGACACGGCACCCAGTGTGCCCATCACCACCGGGACCACCTGCACTGGTTTCTGCCAGAGTCTTTGCAGTTCCATCTTGAGGTCCTGAGAGCGGCTGCGTTTTTCCTGTTGTTTTTCGTCAATGCGACTGTCACCTGGGATGGCGACATCCATGATCCAAACCTTTTTCTTTTCCACAACTGTGATGTCTGGTGTGTTGTGTTCCAGAACTTTGTCAGTCTGGATTCGGAAGTCCCACAGTGTCTTTGCGTGCTCATTTTCCAAGACTTTTGCAGGTTTGTGATCCCACCAGTTCTTTGCTGCTGGGAGGTGGGACTTGAGGCATAAGTTCCAATGGATCATTTGGGCCACATAGTTGTGCCTCTGTTTGTAGTCTGTCTGTGCGATTTTCTTACAGCAGCTGATGAGATGATCCATGGTTTCGTCGGTTTCCTTGCACAGTCTGCATTTTGGGTCATCAGCTGATTTTTCGATCTTGGCCTGAATGGCCTTTGTCCTGATGTCTTGCTCCTGGGCTGCAAGGATCAGGCCTTCTGTCTCCTTCTTCAGGGTCCCATTCGTGAGCCAGAGCCAGGTCTTATCAACTTTTCCTTCAATTTTGTCAAGGAACTTTCCATGTAATGCTTTGTTTTGTCAACTGTCAGCTCTAGTTTGTAGTGCGGGTTTCTTGTACTGGTTTTTTGTCTGCTGTGCTTTGAGGAGTTTCTGATTTTTGACTTCAATTAAAGCAGGTTCTTCACTTTGCTTGACATCTTCTGCCAGGGCATGTTCTTCTTCTTTGACGGCTTGTTTTACTTGCAAGAGTCCTCTGCCCCCTGATCTTCTAGGCAGACATAGCCGGTCAACATCACTGCGAGGGTGCAGTGAATGATGAATGGTCATGAGTTTTCTTGTTTTTCTATCCAAATTGTCCAGTTCTGCCTGTGTCCAGTTTATGATGCCAGCAGTATACCTTATGACAGGTATGGCCCAGGTGTTTATGGCTATTATTATTATTATTATTATTATTATTATTATTATTACCTCGCAAATGGATGACTTGGATCCCGACTTGGTCCGGGACATGAAGACGCTCAGCAGCCTCATGATCACCAAGTGGACCTCGTTCAAAGCGGAGCGTTCGTTCTTCTTGGAGACATCCTAAAAGGTCAGAAGAAAGAAATTAGGGGAAGGAAAAGAAGAGAGAAATGGCATCTCTCACTCACAAAGTCACATGGATTTGCATCTAAATGGCCTCTAAACACCACAACTGCTTCAACACACTCGCCTGCCCTGTAATTTGAACCTTGGCCTCGCAGAACCCAGTCCAACACCATGCCGACTTGGGATTCTTGCTATTGAGCAATTCGTTTAGCACATCCCATACATTAGACTTCACTACACGTGTCTCGCAAACAAATGATAACAAATAAAGTTGCCCAGGGGAGGATCGAATGTGACCAGATGCATGGGAGAGGCATGCGATAGTCTTTCCGGCTGCATACGTACTTTTTTGTCCATGCAGAGCTCGGCAATGAGCTGGGCAAGGAGGTTGTCCAGGGCGCCCTTGTCCTTCTCGTCCTCGCCGTCCAGATCCGTGGTCAGCATCAGGATCACCTGGGCAAAGGGAAACTTTTTTTTTTCCCCTCAAACTTTTGAAGCAAATTCCTATGCATACTGCACATGTCTTATTTGTAATGCAACAACAACAACAACGGAAGAACAATACAATATTTAAAAATGAAAACAATTTTAACCAACATAAACCTATTAGGATTTCAATGGAAAGTGTGGGTCTGCTTCTGGCCAATGAGATAGTCAAGTTAATTAGGATTGTTGTTGTTGTTGTGTGCCTTCAAGTCATTTCAGACTTTGGCCGAGCCTAAGTCTAAAATTAATTATTTATTTACTGCATTTATTTACTACATTTATATCCCACCCTTCTCACCCTGAAGGGGACTCAGAGCCGCTGTATGTACATACAATATATTATATTATTAGCATAGCACAATATTAGCATTATATATTACTATATTGAACTATACCACTATACTATTATATAATATGTAATATATAACATATAATTAATATTATTATATGGTATTATTATTAGTCTTATATTCTATAACATGATAATATTATTATCAATATTATATGTATATACAATATATTATATTATTAGCATAGCACAATATTAGCATTATATATTACTATATTGAACTATACCACTATACTATTATACAATATGTAATATATAACATATAATTAATATTATTATATGGTATTATTATTAGTATTATATTCTATAACATGATAATATTATTATCAATATTATATGTATATACAATATATTATATTATTAGCATAGCACAATATTAGCATTATATATTACTATATTGAACTATACCACTATACTATTATACAATATGTAATATATAACATATAATTAATATTATTATATGGTATTATTATTAGTATTATATTCTATAACATGATAATATTATTATCAATATTATATATACATATAATATATTATATTATTAGCATAGCACAATATTAGCATTATATATTACTATATTGAACTATACCACTATACTATTATACAATATGTAATATATAACATATAATTAATATTATTATATGGTATTATTATTAGTCTTATATACTATAACATGATAATATTATTATCAATATTATATGTACATACAATATATTATATTATTAGCATAGCACAATATTAGCATTATATATTACTATATTGAACTATACCACTATACTATTATACAATATGTAATATATAACATATAATTAATATTATTATATGGTATTATTATTAGTCTTATATTCTATAACATGATAATATTATTATCAATATTATATATACATATAATATATTATATTATTAGCATAGCACAATATTAGCATTATATATTACTATATTGAACTATACCACTATACTATTATATAATATGTAATATATAACATATAATTAATATTATTATATGGTATTATTATTAGTCTTATATTCTATAACATGATAATATTATTTTCAATATTATATGTATATACAATATATTATATTATTAGCATAGCACAATATTATATTATATTAGCATTAATATTATTATATGGTATTATTATTAGTATTATATTCTATAACATAATATTATCAATATGATATGTATATACAATCTATATATATAAAAGAGTGATGGCATCAGGGCAGCGGACAAAACAACAAAACTACAGGCCCCCCAACCTCGAAATTTGACAACACAACCCCTCATCCACGGCTCTAGGTTGATACAACAAAAAGAAAAGAAAAATAAAGTCCTAATTACAGGGAGAGGAATAAGTTTTTATCCAATTGCTGCCAGTTTGAAGGCTAAGTTCTGCCCACTTGGTCTCCTAGCAACCTCCTCAGCCCAGGGGACAGGCACAGTTAGGCCTCACTTAGGCCTCTTCCACAGATTATCAGATTTGAACTGGATTATATGGCAGTGTAGAATCAAGGCCCTTCCACACAGCTATATAACCCATTTAGAATCTTATATTATCTGCTTTGAACTGGATTATCTTGACTCCAAACTGCCATATAATCCATTTCAGTGTGCATTCTAAACATAAAGACAACCATACAACAAACATACAATACCACCACTACCTCAACAATTTCTCACCAACACCACCAGACAACAACACAGCAGCGCGTGGCCAGGCACAGCTAGTATTACTATATTGTACTATAATAATAATAATAGTAATAATAATAATAAAAAATAACTTTATTTTTATATCCCGCCCCATCTCCCCAAAGGGACTCGGGGCGGCTCACAACAGGGACAAGCCTGAAACAATAACACAACATATTTGACAAAAACTTAAAACATTCCAACAATACACAAAATAAAATAATGGACAATACATTAAAATCCAAGCAGATAAAATCAGTAATTAAAAGCTATATCTATATATATAAAAGAGTGATGGCATCAGGGCAGCGGACAAAACAACAAAACTACAGGCCCCCCAACCTCGAAATTTGACAACACAACCCATCATCCATGCCTCTAGGTTGATACAACAAAAAGAAAAGAAAAATAAAGTCCTAATTAGAAGGAGAGGAATAATTGTTTTTATCCAATTGCTGCCAGTTAGAGGGCTAAGCTCCGCCCACTTGGTCTCCTAGCAACCCAATAAAAAATAATAAAAAACACTAAAAAATAATTAAAAACATTAAAAAATTAATACAATAAAATACTATCATAACAGAAAATAACTAAAAATAATACAAGAAAATAATAAAATATAATAAAAAGATAACTTACAACAAAATTAATTAAAAAATACAAATAACATCAAATAAAAAATCCACAACAATTTTAACCAATACCACCACCACTTTGCCACAGCAACGCGTGGCTGGGCACAGCTAGTATACTATACTACTATACTGTAATATTAATAATATTACATTTAATATGTAATTAATATTATTACATTGTATTATTATTAGTATTATATTACATTATAATATTATTATCAATATTATATGTATATAGGTACACAATATATGATATTATTACCATAGCACAATATTAGTAAATGAAAGGACAATACAATATTTAAAAATAAAACAATTTTAACCTACATAATCCTACCAGGATTTCAATGGGAAGTGTGGGCCTGCTTCTAGCCAATGAGATAGTCAAGTTAATTAGGATTGTTGTTGTTGTGTGCCTTCAAGTCATTTCTGACTTTGGGTGAGGCTAAGTCTAAAACTGAGGGCGGGGGCCAGGTAAATGACCTTGGAGGGCCGCATCTGGCCCCCGGGCCTTAGTTTGGGGACCCCTGGTTTGGATGCTGACTAGGGCTGAGCTTCCTCAGTCGAACCCCGCCGTGCCCGCCGGCCTACCTGCATGTAAGGGATGGCGCGGACCCCGCCCACGTTCCTGAGCTGCGGCAGGGTTTGCAGTAGTCGCTCCAGCAGCATCAGCCGGACCATGTGCAGCCTGGGAAGTCGGAAAAAAGGAGACGGAGAAAGCACTTAAAAGTGTGCTGAACTTCGTAGGCAAGTGGGGAAAAAGGTAATGAACTATATAAAACACAATAATGGTTCAACACGTAAGTAGTACACAATATGTATATTACAGCATCATATACATCAGGGGTCCCCAAACTTTTAAAGCAGAGGGCCGGTCCACAATCCTTCAGACTGTGGAGGGGCCGAATTATCATTTGAAAAAAAAAAAAACAACGAACAAATTCCTATGCACACTGCACATGTCTTATTTGTAGTGCAAAACAACAACAACAATGAAAGAAAAATACAATATTTAAAAATGAAAACAATTTTAACCAACATAAATCTATCAGGATTTCAATGGAGAGTGTGGACCTGCTTCTGGCCAATGAGATAGTCAAATTAATTAGGGTTGTTTGTTGTTGTTGTTGTTGTTGTTGTGTTCCTTCAAGTCATGTCAGACTTTGGGCGAGCCCGAGTCTAAAATTATTCCTTTATTTATTTACTACATTTATTTACTACATTTACTACGGCCTTGCCACTAGGTTCCTACCATGAAACCGAACCTCCAGAACCAAACCAGGACCTGCAAAACCCCAAAAACCAGGAAAAGTGAACAGCGAGGCTATTCAGTGCCATTCCAATTGGCCACAGCAATGCGTGGCAGGGGCCAGCTAGTGTAATATATAACATATAATTTAATATTATTAAATGGTATTATTATTCGTATTATATTGTATAACATTATAATATTTTATCAATATTATATGTATATATAATATATTATATTATTAAAACTGATATAAAAATATTATATTATAAAATGGAGGGCGGGGGCCAGGTAAATGACCTTGGAGGGCCGCATCCGGGCCCCGGGCCTTAGTTTGGGGACCCCTGATATACATATTCCATTCACAGAATCAAGGCTCAGTCCTAAGGTATATAACCCAAAAGTATCTAACTCAGTATTATAAATCAAACAAAATGATATAAGTCTCTGCAGTCCTCAAAGGATTCGATTGGCTTAAAGGCAAACCGATTCAGAGTCTCCGCAGTTCTGGAAGGATTCCTCAGGACTCCACAGGTTTTGGATCAATAGTAAAGCCAAGGAGGCAGAGTCAATGCTGATGTAGATCCTGAGTAGGTTGTTTACAACTGGTTCCCGGGTTTCATCCCAGTAGCCGTTTACAACTGGTTCCCGGATTTTATCCCAGTAGCCGTTTACAACTGGTTCCTGGGTTTCATCCCAGTAGCCGTTTAGAACTGGTTCCCGGGTTTTATCCCAGTAGCCGTTTAGAATTGGTTCCCGGGTTTTATCCCAGTAGCCGTTTACAACTGGTTCCCGGGTTTTATCCCAGTAGCCGTTTAGAACTGGTTCCCGGGTTTTATCCCAGTAGCCGTTTACAACTGGTTCCCGGGTTTTATCCCAGTAGCCGTTTACAACTGGTTCCCGGGTTTTATCCCAGTAGCCGTTTACAACTGGATCCCGGGTTTCATCCCAGTAGCCGTTTAGAACTGGTTCCCGGGTTTTATCCCAGTAGCCGTTTAGAACTGGTTCCCGGGTTTTATCCCAGTAGCCGTTTACAACTGGTTCCCGGGTTTTATCCCAGTAGCCGTTTACAACTGGTTCCCGGGTTTTATCCCAGTAGCCGTTTACAACTGGTTCCCGGGTTTTATCCCAGTAGCCGTTTACAACTGGATCCCGGGTTTTATCCCAGTAGCCGTTTAGAACTGGTTCCCGGGTTTTATCCCAGTAGCCGTTTACAACTGGTTCCCGGGTTTTATCCCAGTAGCCGTTTACAACTGGTTCCCGGGTTTTATCCCAGTAGCCATTTACAACTGGTTCCCGGGTTTTATCCCAGTAGCCGTTTACAACTGGTTCCCGGGTTTTATCCCAGTAGCCGTTTACAACTGGATCCCGGGTTTTATCCCAGTTTCGGTAACCCTTCTTCTGGTAAGCGGCAAATGCTTTATTATTTCTTTATTGATGGCTCTGCATCAGGTATTCTCAATTCTTAACAGAAATAAAAATAAAAGGAAATTTGTCTAATGTTGTGCTCTTTATAAGATATAAATCATAAATTATATAGACCTTGTGAAAATAGACATGTCAAAGCACCCCAAGGTATGCGGTATCCACAGCAGCATACTGATACTGCAAACATGTAAGTAGGTATGTTTACTACTACATCTGGGAAAAAGGCAATTCCTTGTTTGTAACTTAGAATACCGCATACCTTGGGGTGCTTTGACATGTCTATTTTCACAAGGTCTATATAATTTATGATTTATATCTTATAAAGAGCACAACATTAGAAGGGGCCCGGGGAAGGGGCCTTACCTGTCCACACCTGGGACCACTGCTCTCCTAACCCAGACAGGCCTCATTGTGGCTGATTTCAAAAGCGAAGCAGGGACGAGCCCAACGAGCGTTTGCATAAGAAACCATTAAGGATCTCCAGCTTGGACCACAACAAAATCCTGGTAGAAACCCTAGGGCCTGGGTTCAGTACAGTAGGTTAATCACCAACGTGCAATAAATCTTGAGAGTTCAAAGCCCAGCTCAGGGTGAACTCCTGACCTTTAGCCCAGCTTCTGCCTACCTAGCAGTTGGAAAACAAATGTGAGTAGATAAATAGGAACCGCATTAAAGTGGGGAGGTATTTAGGCTTGGCGTGTAGGAGTAAGTTTACAAACAAAGAATGCACTTTGGTAGGGAGATGGAGTGACAGCACCCACCAATGGACGAAAAGGAGAACAGCCTCCAAAGGTGCCGAAAGATGGGAAAGCCTATATATATCTCTATCTGTGATCTGGCTTGGTCACTGTTATAATTGACACTGAATGTTTGCCATATACGTGCTCTATATATATATATACTGCAAATACTATAAATAAATAAATGGCTGCAAATCTGGCCTCCCAAAGGGATTGGGGATATGATCAGATTTATGCTTTACTTTGATATTGATGTATCTATTATTTATTATTTATTATGTATTGTTACTTCTGCCAACCTAGCAGTTTGAAAACTTTTTTTTCTTTTTTAAAAATTTTTAAATATTTTTCATACAATAATTACTTTTATCACATAGCAGATATTTAATGTATCATACTACATCGTTAACATTTGTCTATCTATATTTCTTCACCACTGTGTATCCCCCCCTCCCACCCCGAGCCATTTCTTATGCATTGTCTAACCAAAATCTCATTTCTTCCTGAGGCGGTAGCCCTCCATCCCTTTGTCAGGGGAAACCTTTCCTTTTGTGTATTGTTACATTACAAAAGCATGTGCTCCTCCAGTGTATGTTTTATAGAGATATTAGAATCAATTTCATCACTCCTTGGCTTTTAAAACATCCAGGCCGCTCTGAAAGATACTACACCTCTCTGCTGCTCTGACTCCTGTTCTGCAATAACCTATAGTGTCGCCAGGTTCTGTGCGGCAGAAATTTCCATCAGACGGACGATGACTGACCCCACAGGGCCTGTAGCCAGAGCAATCTGTTATAACTGAAAGACTGCAAATGCTCCCTCTATCCCCCTCCAGAGCCTCTTAGTGGACCAATATTTACTATTAGCTGACCCTGCTAATAGTCAGCTTTTCATTTGTTTTTATTATAGCATGTTTTTAACTTGTTCTTTTATCTGACTTTTATGGGAACTGCGATTCTCCTTTTCGAGCACCTGTGCCCATTTCCATATATTCTGGTCATAGACCGTAATAAATTGCTATTGGATATTGGATTACAAATGCTTTGTAAGCCACCCCGGATCCCTTTTGGAAGATGGTCGCAGGATAGAAATAAAGTATTATTATTATTACTATTATTATTACAGTAGAGTCTCACTTATCCAAGCTTCACTCATCCAAGGTTCTGTATTATCCAAGGCAGTCATTGTTTTTGTAGTAGATGTTGCAATGTTTTGGTGCTAAATTCATAAATACAGGAATTACTGGCCAAAGCTTTCACTGGTGAGTCAGGAGTCGGCAATACAGGCGGGAAGGGAGCCGCTCGTACCTGTTGCTGGCGTGGACGTCTCCCTCGGCCTCTGCGTCTCCCTCGCCCTCGGAGCCCTCGCCCTCCTGCTGCCCGGTGGTGGTGCTGATGGCCCCGGTGCTGGAGCTCACGCTGCCCGGTCCGGCCGGGTGGCCCTCTGCGGCCGTGTCCCCGTAGGCGCTGCTGCGGCCGGAGACTGGAAGGGAAGCCAAAGAGACAAAACAGTCAGGATTACAGGCCATCTCCAAGTTACAAACAAGAGAGGTTCTGCTGCTTTGAATTTGTTTGTAAGACAGAACAAGGACATTTTAGGAGTGTAACATTTTTTTAAGACTTGTGGAGACTGGGATGTATAGTTCCCCTGCAATCAATGAGCACTCAGAACTCCACCAAAGATGGCATTGAACCAAACTTGGCACACAGAGCCCCCATGACCAGCAAAAAATACTGGAGGTCTTTGAGGAAAATTCACCTTGATTTGGGGGAGTTGTAGTTCACCTACAGCCAGAGCGCACGCCGAACCCTACTGAAGATCAGGGTTGATCTTCATCTTCTGAAGATGCATCCAGAGCAAACTTGCCCAACATAACAGACTTGGCGGGCTGTAGCGCAGGCGGGAGAGCAAGCCAGCTGCAATTAACTGCAATGAATCACTCTGACCAGGAGGTCATGAGTTCAAGGCTGCTCGGAGCCTGTTTGTCTTGTCTTTGTTCTATGTTAAAAGGCATTGAATGTTTGCCTATATGTGTAATGTGATCCGCCCTGAGTCTCCTTCGGGGTGAGAAAGAAGGGCGGAATATAAATGCTGTAAATAAATATAAATGCTGTAAATTTAAGTACTGATGGAGTTTCTTGAGGTTCACCTGGCATGATGTGAGTTGCAGTTCACCCACAACCTTATGCCTTTTGTAGTTAAAAATTGACTTTTTCAAATAACCCAGGCACTGCTGGGTACCCAAGCTAGTATTATAATATAGAAGAGGCAAGTATATACCAAAGCTACTCAGTTAAGCAAGCCATGCGAAGCCTTCCTCAATGTCCTGGGATTCTGAAGCAAAGGGCAAGGACGGAGCCTTGAAATCAATCATCCTCTTTGTGGGGTTTCCGGAGCCACTTGTTGCTTCAGAATCCCAAGCGGGAGGCTTCCGATGGGAAGACAACCCCGAGGTGGGACTGGATCCAACCCGCCTGGGCCCCGGGCCGTACCGCTGTGTTCCCCGGCCACGGAGTCCACGGCGCTGCCGCCGCTCTCGGAGCCCACGCTGCCGCCGTGGTCGGCCGGAGAGGTGCGCAGGGTGGAGCCGTCGGTGGCGGCGGTGCTGCCCTCGTCGTCGGAGGCTGGAGCTAAGAGAGTAAGGAGGGCTGTTACAAGTAAAAACACCGCCTTGGAGCGACTCAAACACAAAAGCCTCCGAGAAGAATTGACCAACGACAGCACTCTTGACCATCCAAACACCATCAGATGTTTCACTTATCAAAACACATTGATTATTCCCCCTCAAAAGATCCCTCATTTTCTGGGTTGCTGTGAGTTTTCCAGGCTGTCTGACCATGTTGCAGAAGCTCTCCATCAATTCCTGGCAGATGTTGACTTTTCTTCTTGAAGTGATAATTGGTTGCCTTGTATTTTACTATGAAAATTTTGGAATATTAGAAGGTCTCTTATATAGCAATTTTCTTGCTAATGCTGTTCCAAAAAGTTGAAGAAGCTGTAAATGAGTGACAAGTTGCTTTCCAGCCTGAAACATCCTGGCTGTCCATCAATTCCTGGCAGATGTTGACTTTTCTTCTTGAAGTGATAATTGGTTGCCTTGTATTTTACTATGAAAACATGTTGTTTTCCACCAAGAGTTAATAAATTAATCATCTGAGTTGCCGTGAGTTTTCCAGGCTGTCTGGCCATGTTCCAGAAGCATTCTCTCCTGACGTTTCACCCACATCTATGGAAGGAATCCTCAGAGGTTGCGAGGGCTGTTGGAAACAAGGCAAGTGAGGCTTATATATCTGTGGAATAATCACCAGCAAGCAAAGCTTGAGTTCCCCTAAACTATGAAGACCGAAATCCACTGCTTGTGGTAATATGAATATATAATAACACAAACTCAATGTATATCCAAAAATCTCAATGTCTATCCAAAAAAAGGACTGTCCCAATCGCATATAGGAGAAATCAGCAGTTCTTCTCTTGCAAACCAGCAATTTGTAAAGAAAGTTTACAAAAAGATTACAGCAAAGTATGTTCAGGCACTACTTACTTAAATAAACATAAAAGGTTCAACTTTTAAAGTGAGAAATTCACCATCAGTTTTCTGAGTAGGTGGATCCTAAGGGGTTTGCAAGTATATATTTATGATGTGTATTATTTGTAGACCCAACCGCCTGATGAAGACTCCTGTTATATGGAAACTGGAGTCTACTCATATAATAAAGAACAGGACATTTACTCACATGAAAAACTTGTCCTTATACTTCAAGAGAAGAACCACTGTTTTCTACTTATATGAGATTGGGACAGTCCTTTTTTTGGATATACATTGAGATTTTTGGATATACATTGAGTTTGTTTGATTATATTCATATCACCACAAGCAGTGGATTTTGGTCTTCATAATCACCAGCAGCCAGGCTTTGAGGCTGCAAAGCTATTCAGTGCTAATCAAGGTGGCCAATGGCGACATTCACACTTTCCTCAAAAAGACAAGAGTTCTTCTTCCAACCATGAATGTCATTCCACAGATATATAGACCCCACTCCCCTAGTTTCCAACAGATCTCACAACCTCTGAGGATGACCTGTCACAGATGTGGGTGAAACGTCAGAAGAGACTGCTTCTGGACCATGGTCAGATAGCCCAGAAGTCACAGCAACTCAAACGATTAATTTATTAACTCTTGGTGGAAAACAACATGTTTACATAGTAAAATACAGTAGAGTCTCACTTATCCAACACTCGCTTATCCAACATTCTGGATTATCCAACGCATTTTTGTAGTCAATGTTTTCAATATATCGTGATATATTGGTGCTAAATTCGTAAATACAATAATTACTACATAGCATTACTGTGTATTGAACTACTTTTTCTGTCAAATTTGTTGTCTAACATGATGTTTTGGTGCTTAATTTGTAAAATCATAACCTAATTTGATGTTTAATAGGCTTTTCCTTAATGCCTCCTTATTCTCCAACATATTCGCTTATCCAACGTTCTGCCAGCCCGTTTATGTTGGATAAGTGAGACTCTACTGTATATAGACCCCACTTCCCTAGTTTCCAACAGATCTCACAACCTCTGAGGATGACCTGTCACAGATGTGGGTGAAACGTCAGAAGAGAATGCTTCTGGAACATGGCCAGATAGCCCGGAATTCGCAGCAACTCAAAGGATTAATTTATTAACTCTTGGTGGAAAACAACATGTTTACATAGGAAAATACAAGGCTCCTTAAGAAGGAAAACCAATTATCACTTCAAGAAGAAAAGTCAACATCTGCCAGGAATTGATGGACAGCCAGGATGTTTCAGGCTGGAAAGCAACTTGTCACTCATTTACAGCTTCTTCGACTTTTTGGAACAGCATTAGCAAGAAAATTGCTATATAAGAGACCTTCTAATATTCCAAAATTGTGACAGACTGCTGGTGTATGTGTAAGTGTGAATGCAGAGTAGATGCAGAATCTCCTTTGTTTGTGTATCCAATGGAATGACATAGAATCTGTATGTTTTTGTGTAAAAGTAATAATAATAATAATAATAATAATAATAATAATAATCTTTATAAATGCATCACACAGTCCTAGACACTTGGGAAGTGTTCGACTTGTGATTTTGTGATACGAAATCCAGCATGTCTATTTTGTTTGCTGTGTCATACGACGTAGTTGTGTCAATAATATACTTTATAAATGCAATTAAGGCTAAGATTGAAAAATCAGCTGATGACCCAAAATGCAGTCTGTGCGAGGAAGCTGACGAAACCATTGATCATATCCTCAGCTGCTGTAAGAAAATCGCACAGACAGACTACAAACAGAGGCACAACTCTGTGGCCCAAACGATCCATTGGAACTTATGCCTCAAGTCCCACCTCCCAGCAGCAAAGAACTGGTGGGATCACAAACCAGCAAAAGTATTGGAAAATGAGCACGCAAAGATATTGCGGGACTTCCGAATCCAGACTGACAAAGTTCTGGAACACATCACACCAGACATCACAATTGTGGAAAAGAAAAAGGTTTGGATCATTGATGTCGCCATCCCAGGTGACAGTCGCATTGATGAAAAACAACAGGAAAAACTCAGCCGCTATCCGGACCTCACGATTGAACTTCAAAGACTCTGACAGAAACCATCGGAGGAAGCGATCCCTGGATTACCTGATGCCGTGGTGTCCGACAAGGTCCCAGCGTCCAGAGAGGAAGAGCTGGGGGCTTGGCCCGAGAGGCCCAGGCTTTGCAAGCCCAGCGCACTGCTGCTGCTCCCTGGACAGAAAGGGAAGAAGACAGAGACATCAGTCCCTCTGCCCCGTCTTCCAAATACCACCCTCCAAGAGGTGCTTCTTGTCGGAAGAAACACACAGAACCATTACGGAAAAAAGACACCCTGTGCTATTGCGCCAAATTGCTATGTGTGTGTGTAAAGAAATCCTTGCAAAGTTGGTTTGCAAAGGGAACTCTGCAAAAGAGCTCAGCTCTGCAGAGGCAAAGCCACGCCTAAAACAATGTATCTGTTTGATGGCAGGTGGCTGAGATTGTCAGTTGGAATTTGAGCTTGGAGAGAGAGCACAGAAAAAGAGAGGGCTCTTTAGCTACGGTCAAGTAGTAGTTTTGAATATGCTATGCTGTATATATTGAATGCTGATTGATTGGTTATTGATCTTATGCAACTACATGGACATTGTAAGATTGCAGAACTGTTTATTTGATTTCAACTCAACAAGCAAGAGTAAAGTTCCTTTGTTCATTTTAAATTCCTCTGTCTGGTCTGAGTCTTTTGCACATGGTGTTAACTGGACGATACTGATTCCGCTATACTCTCACCTGGTAACATGTGCTGCTTTGTTTTCACCTGTTTCATAGCTTTTATGCGACTCAAGATGCTTTGCTTCCTTATCTCCATGCAAAGGTCACTTCCTGCTTCCTCCCAAAAGCCTTTCACTGCTTTTGGTTTGAGAAGGAAGCATCAAAAGGCCTCTCTCTTCCAGAAAGACACGAGAGTCAACATAAGAGACTCCTCTACCAAAGTTTGGTAACTTTCTTTAACTATCTATTATTGCAATCATAGAATAATAGAGTTGGAAGAGACTGCACGGGCCAACTAGTCCAATAATAATAATAATAATAATAATAATAATAATAATAATAATAATAATAATAATAATAAAAACCAGTACAAGAAAACCGCACTACAAACTAGAGCTGACAGCTGGCACAACAAAACATTGCATGGAAAGTTCCTTGACAAAATTGAAGGAAAAGCTGAGAAGGAGAAGACCTGGCTCTGGCTCACGAATGGGACCCTGAAGAAGGAGACAGAAGGCCTGATCCTTGCAGCCCAGGAGCAAGACATCAGGACAAAGGCAATTAATAATAATAATAATAATAATAATAATAATAATAATAATAGAAGACCTGGCTCTGGCTCACGAATGGGACCCTGAAGAAGGAGACAGAAGGCCTGATCCTTGCAGCCCAGGAGCAAGACATCAGGACAAAGGCAAATAATAATAATAATAATAATAGAAGACCTGGCTCTGGCTCACGAATGGGACCCTGAAGAAGGAGACAGAAGGCCTGATCCTTGCAGCCCAGGAGCAAGCCATCAGAACAAAGGCAATTAATAATAATAATAATAATAATTACAAGAAAACCGCACTACAGACTAGAGCTGACAGCTGTCACAACAAAACATTGCATGGAAAGTTCCTTGACAAAATTGAAGAAAAAGCTGATAAGGAGAAGACCTGGCTCTGGCTCACGAATGGGACCCTGAAGAAGGAGACAGAAGGCCTGATCCTTGCAGCCCAGGAGCAAGACATCAGGACAAATACTGTATTAGTAATATTACATGTAGTATACAATATATAATTAATATTATAATGTATTATTAGTATTATATCGCATTACAATATAATATTATCAATATTATATGTATATACAATATATTATATTATTATATATTTATTAAAATTATATATTGTGTGTATATACACACATATATAATTAGCATAGCATATTAATATTAATAGTTTGTTAATAATAGGGCTGGGTTGTGGCACAGCTGGCTAGTAACCAGCTGCAATAAATCACTACTGACCAAGAGGTGATGAATTCGAAGCCCAGGTCGGGTTAAGCCCCCGACCATTAAATAGCCCGGCTTGCTGTTGACTTATGCAGCCCCGAAAGACAGTTGCATCTGTCAAGTAGGGATATTTAGGTACGCTTTATGCGGGAGGCTAATTTAACTAATTTACAACATCATAAAACTGCCAGCAAAACACGAGGAAAGGAATGAGGAAGTACAGCCACTAGTGGACGGTGAGGCAGCAGCTCCCCCTGTGGCCGGAATCGTGAAGATGGAAAAATGTTAAATGCCTCTGTGTCTGTCTATATTGTAAGTTTGTGCAGTTAACTTTTCCCATGTTGTTATGAGAGATCCAATTAGGAAGTGACATTTGTAACTCAGGAACAAAAATCATGTTATACAGTGTTGTTACTATTAGTGCTGTTGTTATCGTTCTAAACCCGACCAGAGCATAGCCCTGGATGCAGATACGAGTGCGAAAGAGGCCCGAGTGTCTCACCTTGCTGGTCCTGCTGGAGGCTGAGGGCGATGGCCAGCTCCACCATGGTCTCGTCGTCGGCGTCCGGCGGGATGTCCAGCATCGGGGGGAAGCCCTCGGCCCCGGCCAGCAGCGCCTCCAGCGGAGAGGGGTTCCCGTTGTTCACGTTCTCCGCCGTCTCCAGCACCATCGATTCCGACTGGAAAACGGGAGGAAGGAGACACAATGGCAATGGCTTCTGAGGCTGCTCCAGCATCACACAACGGACTCGTCACACAACTGACACATGTTTAGCTTGCAAGGTAAGCACAGAAATTTAGAGTTGCAAGTTGGTATCAAATAACAACAACAACTTCCTACAGTTGGAAGGGACCCCAAAGGGCATCTAGTCCAACCTCCTTCTGTCAGGCAGGAAAATACAATCAAAGCCCACCTGATAGACAGCCATGCAGTTTCTGATTAAGAATAATAATACAATCCTCCAATAAAAAATTAAATTAAAAAAAGAATAATAATACAATCCTAAAGTTGGAAGGGACCCCAAAGGGCATGCAGTCCACCCCCTTCTGCCAGGCAGGAAAAGCATAATCAACCGACAGATGGTGAACCAGCCTCTGCTTAATAATAATAATAATAATAATAATAATAATAAATCCTCTGCTTTTCATTATTGCCATGATCCCTCTGTCAACAATCTTACAAAAAAACAAATCTCGACTATCAAACATCTAAGAATTCTCACAAAATTTCGCATCTGATGTACATGGATGACCTGAAGCTGTATGGAAAAACGGAAACTGAAATCCAGTCTCTGACTAACACTGTCCGAATTTTTAGCACTGATATCAGCATGGAGTTTGGCTTGGACAAATGTTCGACAGTGGCATTGAAGAAGGGAAAAATCATTGAAAGTGAGGGCATAAATATGCCTAATGGCCAAACAATAAAGGGTCACCAGCCAGAGGCCTATAAATATCTGGGCATCTTACAGCTGGACAACATCAAGCATGAACATGTGAAGACTGTGGTCAGCAAAGAATACACACAAAGGGTCAGAAAAATTCTCCAAAGCAAGCTCAATGGAGGCAACACCATCAAGGCCATAAACACCTGGGCCATACCTGTCATAAGATATACTGCTGGCATCATAAACTGGACACAGATGGAACTGGACAATTTGGACAGAAAAACAAGAAAACTCATGACCGTTCATCATTCACTGCACCCTCGCAGTGATGTTGACCGGCTATATCTGCCTAGAAGATCAGGGGGCAGAGGACTCTTACAAGTAAAACAAGCCGTCAAAGAAGAAGAACATGCCCTGGCAGAAGATGTCAAGCAAAGTGAAGAACCTGCTTTGATTGAAGTCAAAAATCAGAAACTCCTCAAAGTACAGCAGACAAAAAACCAGTACAAGAAAACCGCACTACAAACTAGAGCTGACAGCTGGCACAACAAAACATTGCATGGAAAGTTCCTTGACAAAATGGAAGGAAAAGCTGATAAGGAGAAGACCTGGCTCTGGCTCACGAATGGGACCCTGAAGAAGGAGACAGAAGGCCTGATCCTTGCAGCCCAGGAGCAAGACATCAGGACAAAGGCAATTCAGGCCAAGATCGAAAAATCACCAAGACCCAAAATGCAGACTGTGCAAGGAAACTGACGAAACCATGGATCATCTCCTCAGCTGCTGTAAGAAAATCACACAGACAGACTACAAACAGAGGCACAACTCTGTGGCCCAAATGATTCATTGGAACTTATGCCTCAAGTACCACCTCCCAGCAGCAAAGAACTGGTGGGATCACAAACCTGCAAAAGTATTGGAAAATGAGTATGCAAAGATACTGTGGGACTTCCGAATCCAAACTGACAAAGTTCTGGAACACAACACACCAGACATCACAGTTGTGGAAAAGAAAAAGGTTTGGATCATTGATGTCGCCATCCCAGGTGACAGTCGCATTGACGAAAAACAACAGGAAAAACTCAGCCGCTCTCAGGACCTCAAGATTGAACTGCAAAGACTCTGGCAGAAACCAGTGCAGGGGGTCCCGGTGGTGATGGGCACACTGGGTGCCATGCCAAAAGATCTCAGCCGGCATTTGGAAACAACAGACATTGACAAAATTACGATCCCTCTCGGGGGAGGCCCGGGGTGCTCACCACCATCTCGAAGTCCCCGTGGTCCACCTCGCTCTGCTCCTGGCTCTCTTGCCGGATGTCCTCACCGTTGGGGATCCCGGAGCCCTGCATTTTGTCATCCGCGTCGTCGTCGTCGTAATCGTCCTTGTCTCCTGGAACAAAACGAGGCCTCATTGTGAGGGTGGTGCCTTTCTGGGACACAGAGAGGTGGAACCCACCCAGGTTCTCTTCTCTTTATGCTTCACCTTTCTCCTCCCTTCCCTCATCCCTCCTCTCAACAACCCAGATTGCCTATCGGGACAGACAGACAATGGCCAAAGGGATATGTATGGATGGATACATATGATGGATGACCATCTGTTGGGTGGGCTTTGATTGTGTCTTCCTGCCAGGCAGAAGAGGATTGGACTGGATCCTTTGGGGTCTCTTCTAATTCTAAGATATTATTTTATTGTATGACACAGCAAACAAGATAAACATGCTGGATTTGTTGTTGTTGTTATTATTATTATTATTATTATTAAGCAGAGGCTGGATGACCATCTGTTGGGTGAGCTTTGATTGTGTCTTCCTGCCTGGCAGAAGAGGATTGGACTGGATAGCCTTTGGGGGTCTCTTCCAACTCTAGGACTCTATTATTATCATCATCATCATCATCATCATCATCCATATAGTATTAATAATATTATAATGGAAGACAATATTATACAATAGAGTCCCACTTATCCAAGCTTCGCTTATCCAAGCTTCTGGATTATCCAAGCCATTTTTGTAGTCAATGTTTTCAATATATCATGCTATTTTGGTGCTAAATTCGTAAATACAATAATTACAACATAACATTACTGCGAACTGAACTGCTTTTTCTGTCAAATTAGTTGTATAACATGATGTTTTGGTGCTCAATTTGTAAAATCATAACCTAATTTGATGTTTAATAGGCTTTTCCTTAATCCCTCTTTATAATCCCAAGATATTCGCTTATCCAAGCTTCTGCTGGCCCGTTTAGCTTGGATAAGTGAGACTCTGCTGTACTACTAATAATACAATATAATAATATTAATTATATATTATATATTAAATGTAATATTACTAATAATATTACCATATAATGATATAGTACAATATAGTAATTTAATGCTTATATTGTGCTATGATGATAATAATACTGTACGTTCATTTGATTTGTAAGCCGCTCTGAGTCCCCTTCGGGGTGAGAAGAGCGGGATATAAATGTAGTCAATAAATAAATATGTCTCAGTGGAGACAAGTGAAGGGCAAGGTGCAGCCTGTGAATGTGAACTAGACTAGAAAACTCCAAAGCGAAGACGGTTTACCCATGGGGGTGTTGCTCCGGGGCGAAGAAGGCAGGGTCACGTGCCTCCGCTTGTTCCTGGGCCTCAGCACCCGGATCAGGGCCTGTTTGCAGGAGAAGCTGACCGCAGGGTCCTAGAAGGAGAAACATCACAGCTGGGTCAAGGGTTGGAGTTGTTGTCCCAAATGGCACGAGACCTTGTTGCTGAAGAACACTCCAAAGTCAAGGACCAAGCCTGCCAGAAACATCTAGATCAGTGGTTCTCAACCTGTGGGTCCCCAGGTGTTTTGACCTACAACTCCCAGAAATCACAACCAGTTTACCAGCTGGGAGTTGAAGGTCAACACATCTGGGGACCCCAGGTTGAGAACCACTGATCTAGATCCTTCAGTGGCCATAATGATGGGAATGACTAACAGGAAACTGAAGACGACGTTCTCATCATTCCTGGTGTCCTAATCCATCAAATATAATAACAATAACATTATGTAACACGGTTTTTGTTCCTAAATGTCATCTCCTCATTGGTTCTATCATAAAAACATGGAAAACGTTGATTAAACAGCAAGAACTTTGTCCGTACGGGACATCCTGCAGCACATTTTCTCTAGTTTTTCAATGAATACTCATGGATTCTCAACCAATTCAGCTTAGGGTTGTTGTATATTTTCCGGGCTGTGTGGCCATGTTCCAGAAGTATTCTCTCCTGATATTTCGCCCACATCTATGGCAGGCATCCCCAGAGGTTGTGAGGTATATTTCTCTTGGGAATCGGCCTTCAGCTGATGGGGAGTTTTCCTGAGATATCAGATTAGGTCTCCGTAGGGAGGGAGTGAAGGATAGATTAATTAGGGTATTTGAAGGCCCCCCGAACCACAATTTGTAAACACAATAATAATAATAATAATAATAATAATAATAATAATTTTATTTTTGTACCCCGCCACCATCTCCCCAGAGGGACTCGGGGCGGCTTACAGATATAAAACCAACATACAATAATATCGAATACAAAAACACACAAATAAATTTAAAAGGCATTAAAAATCACAATCATTATAAAACACTTGAGAAACATAGCAGTAAAAACATAAAATGAGCTGGGCAAAGTGCACTGAGTGGAAAAGAGAGCCAGAGAGGCCTTTTGTTGACGTCGCTGCCAGAGAGTCAGAAAAATATATAATTTTCCTATATAGAAATCCCCAAATACGTTGCTGGGCGGAAGGAATATAATTTCTAGCACTTGTCGAAGACTTTCATGGCCGGGATCACAGAGTTGTTGTATGATACCTCACAACCTCTGAGGATGCCTGCCATAGATGTGGGTGAAACGTCAGGAGAGAATGCTTCTGGACAATGGCCATACAGCCCAGAAAACATACAACAACGCTGTGATCCCGGCCATGAAAGCCTAAGACAACACATCAATTCAACCTAGTTTGTGGCAGACACAATAAACGAAGTTTCTGGAGTAGAACAACTACTTCAAAGTAAGCACACTGCACAATTAAACAGGAAATGACACTTTCAAATCAGAAACAGATTTTTTTCACCAATTTCTTTTACACACTCCTATCTAACAGTAAGTTGCAGACCACATCTCATCATTTCTAGTGACCAAGTCAATCAAATAACAACAACAACAACAACAATATACTTGTTTTGTACAAAAAAAGACCAACAACAACAACAACATACTTATTTCGTACAAATTAAGACCTAACTGGAAAATAAGCCCTAGCATATAACCCCTCCTACCCCAAAAATAAGCCCCAGTTAAGATCACCAGCCAGGGGAAAACATTTAATAATAATAATAATAATAATAATAATAATAATTATTATTATTATTATTATTATTATTATTATTATTATTATATTTTTGTACCCCACCACCATCTCCCCAGAGGGAGATAATTTACTGTATACAGTATTATTATTATTATCTACAGTATTATTTACTGTTGCAACACATGATTGACATCCTGAATTATAAAATAACGATAACTATAATATATAATTAAAAGTAAATAAATAATATTACTGACATACTACAGTAGAGTCTCGCTTATCCAACCTTCACTTATTCAACTTTCTGTATTATCCAACACAGTCTGCCCTTTAGTAGTCAATGTTTTTGTAGTCAGTGTTTTCAATACATTATGATGTTTTTGTGCTCAATTCATAAATACAGTAATTACTACATAACGTTACCGTGTCTTGAACTGATTTTTCTGTCAATTCGTTGTAAAACATTATGTTTTGGTGCTTAATTTGTAAAATCATAAGGTAATTTGACATTTAATAGGCTTTTCCTTAATCCCTCGTTATTATCCAACATATTCACTTATCCAATGTTCTGCCAGCCCGTTGGATAAGTGAGACTCTACTGTAATAATAAAAATTGAGTAAAATAAATGTAATGGTAACAATAATAAATGTAATAATAATTAATAAAATAACAAATGTAATAATACCAATGATATTAGAGAAAAATAATAAATGTACCCTATATAACTGAGTATAAGCCGACCCAAATATAAGCCAGCCAGGACCCTCACTTGAATATAAGCCGAGGTGGGCTTTTTCAGTCCTAAAAAAGGTCTGAACAACTTGGCTTATACTCGAGTATATAAGGTACATCCCAGTTTCTCAAACTGTGCTCCTCCAGGTGTGTTGGACTTCAACTCCCAGAAATCCTAGCCGTTACAAATTGTGGGAGTTGAAGTCCAAAATATCTGGAGTAGCACAATTTGATACACTCTGATGTAGTTTAATAAATGTAGATTGTTGCACATGAAAAAAGAGTAAGACATCCCTCGGAAATAAGTCCTAATGCATCTTTTGGAGCAAAAATTAATATGAGAACTTTGTTGTGGGGAAATAAAGTACTGTATATACTCGAGTATAAGCCGACCCGAATATAAGTTGAGGCAACTAATTCCACCACAAAAAAACTGGGAAAACATTGACTCCAGTATAAGCCGAGGGTGGTAAATTTCAGAAATAAAAATAGATACCAATAAAATTACATTCATTGAGGCATCAGTGGGTTAAATGTTTTTGAATGTTTACATGACACTGTAATTTAAGACTGTCCAATTCTGATTAAATCATTATTCTCATCTTCTTCCATGTCAATGTGATTACGTTTCCTTTTAATAATAATAGAGTAAAATAATAAATGTAATAATAAATAGAGTAAAATAATAAACGTAATAATAACTAGAGTAAAATAATAAATGTAATAACAATAAGATCAGAGTGAAATAATAAACATATTAATAACAATAAAAATAGAGTAAAATAAATGTAATGGTAACAATAATAATAAATGTAATAATAACTAATAGAGTAAAATAACAAATGTAATAATACAGTACCAATAATAATAGAGAAAAATAATAAATGTACCATATACATGTAGTAATAAATAGAGTAAAATAATAATAATAATAATAGAGTAAAATAAATGTAATAGTAGCAACAATAATAGAGAAAAATAATAAATGTAATAATACCAATAATAATAGAGAAAAATAATAAATGTACCATATATTCTCAAGTATAAGCTGATCCAAATATAAGCCAACCAGGACTCTCACCTGAGTATAAGCTGAGGTGGGCTTTTTCAGCCCTAAAATAGGGCTGAAAAACTGGGCTTATACTTGAGTATATACAGTAATAATAATAATAATAACATGGCCAACGTACCGGGCAGAGGAGCATCTGCATGTAAATCTTGGAGGCCGTGTTAATGCAATCCAGTTCGCAGGTGCAATATCCGTGGATGATGTCCACCAGAGCATTGACGGTGGCTTCGACGTGGGTCAGGCCTGAGAGAGGAGAAAGCTTAGGGGTCATACATTGATCCAAATAGAACACAGATCCTTTTTTGAGAATTTTTTTTTTTGGAATTTTTTGAGAGCCTTGTACCTGGCAAACAGGCTGGCGCCAGGAAGGCGTTCTTGGGCTTGGAGGCGTGCAGCTTCCAGAAATGGTTGACCAACTGGGTGATGAAGCTGCAGCCCTCGCCGTCCACGCTCTTCGGGCCCTCGAGACCCTCGTCACTGCTGCCTTCTGGAAGGTGAGAAAGGCCAGGTTACGGGAAGCCCTGGAGCCCCGACAGGAGCAGAGCCGGCCCCCGGGGTGGAGGAAGGAACGGAGAACAAAACAGAGCTCTCCGGCCTCACCTGCATCCGCCGGGGGCAGCTTGGCCTCGGTGAAGTGGACCAGGTTGTTGGGCCGCATGATGGCGATGGAGCGGGCCGTGATGACCAGCCGCTGGAAGACCTCCGGGTCCAGGTCCTTGCCTTCCTTGCTGGAGGCCGTCAGGTACTGGATGGCTTTGCTCAGCAGGGCCTGGTCCTGGGGAGAAGCCATTATTATTAGTATTATTATTATTATTATTATTATTATTATTAGTATGACACAGCAAACAAGATAGATATGCTGGATTTCGTATCACAAAATCACAAGTCGAACACTTCCCAAGTGTCTAGGACTATGTGATGTATTATTATTATTATTATTATTATTATTATTATTATTACTATGACACAGCAAACAAGATAGATATGCTGGATTTCGTATCACAAAATCACAAGTCAAACACTTACCAAGTGTCTAGGACTGTGTGATGTATTATTATTATTATTATTATTATTATTATTATTATTATTATTATTAGTATGACACAGCAAACAAGATAGATATGCTGGATTTCGTATCACAAAATCACAAGTCAAACACTTCCCAAGTGTCTAGGACTGTGTGATTTATTATTATTATTATTATTATTATTATTATTATTATTATTATTATTATTATTATTATTATTATTATAAGTATGACACAACAAACAAGATAGATATGCTGGATTTCGTATCACAAAATCACAAGTCAAACACTTCCCAAGTGTCTAGGACTGTGTGATGTATTATTATTATTATTCTTATTCTTATTATTATTATTGTATGACACAGCAAACAAGGCCTCTGCCTGGTGACACTCTATTGTTTGGCCATTAGGCATATTTATGCCCTCATTTCAATGATTTTTCCCTTCTTCAATGCCACTGTCGAACATTTGTCCAAACCAAACTCCATGCTGATATCAGTGCTAAAAATTCAGACAGTGTTGGTCAGAGACAGTTTCCATTTTCCCATACAGCTTCAAGTCATCCATGTACGTCAGATGCGAAATTTTGTGAGATTTCTTAGATGTTTGATAGCCGAGATTTGTTTTTTGTAAGATTGTTGACAGAGGGATCATGGCAATAATAAAAAGCAGAGGGGACAATGAATCTCCCTGGAAAATTCCTCTTCTGATGTTGACAAGTCCATAGCTTTCATTTCCAATAATAATTTAGAAATGACCTCTGCCCAGCCGGGGACAGAGACATCTCCCACCAGAGACGTAAACGGAAGCCCATACCCAGAATCTGCCCTCCTGTAGTGTACCTTGTGGTTGTGGTAGGCCGAGCGGCTGGCGTGGAGGCTGGCCAGGAGGCTCTTGGTCTGCTGCTGGACACTGGAGGGGGCCGGCGTGGACAGGAGCAGCGTGGCCAGGTCCTGAGTGGCCGCCTTGCTCTTCTCCTGCAGGACACAAAGAGGGAATGTTGATCATATACGGCCGGTACCTCTGGGCACGGGGCATCCCCATGTGTTATATCATATAATAATATTAATTATATGTTATATATTACATATAATATTACAGTATAGTGGTATAGAACAATATAGTATAATGCTAATATTGTGCTATGTTAATAATATAATATATTGTATGTACATACAGCTGCTCTGAGTTCCCTTCGGGGTGAGAAGGGTGGGATATAAATGTAGTAAATGAATAAATAAATAATTTTGGACTTCGGCTCGCCCAAAGTCTGACAAGAC
This sequence comes from Anolis carolinensis, assembly GCF_035594765.1. Classification (NCBI taxonomy): domain Eukaryota; kingdom Metazoa; phylum Chordata; class Lepidosauria; order Squamata; family Anolidae; genus Anolis; species Anolis carolinensis. The sequence goes on along the minus strand of NW_026943826.1, from coordinate 1,880,615 downwards.
TTGAAGACACACACCAACAACAACAATCCTAATTAACCTGACTATCTCATTGGCCAGTAGCAGGCCCACACTTTCCATTGAAATCCTGATAGGTATATGTTGGTTAAAATTATTTTCATTTTTAAATATTGTATTGGTCTTTCATTGTTATCGTTGTTGTTTTGCACTACAAGTAAGATATGTGCAGTGTGCATAGGAATTTGTTCGGTTTTTTCCCCCAAATGATAATTCGGCCCCTCAACAGTCTGAAGGATTGTGGACCGGCCCTCTGCTTTAAAAGTTTGAGGACGCCTGCTTTTGACACACCAAGCGCCAAAGCTTTCCCATCATTGGCCTAAAGCCTTTCCCTTCCGAGCTCCCAAGGGATGGGCTCAATCCCCCCTTTCGGGGATCGGGGCAGGGCTTCAAAGGCGGCTCCTGATCCCTCTTTTCTCTCCCGCCTTCAAAAGATGTCCCCAAAACCTCAAGGAGCGTTACTTGCCTTCTCGTTGACTGCTCCGACGGCAAAGCAGCTTTCCAGCGCTTCTAAAGAACTCACGACTAGCCTGGAGGAAGAGAAGGCAACGAGAACAAGAAGAAGGAGAAGAAGTTAGCAAAGGAGGCAGGAGGATATCCGACTTAGAGAGATCGGCGGAGGGGTGCCAAGCCCAAGAAAAGGAATCAAAGCGCGAGGATGGCCGCGGGCCCTGCGTGAGCCTCTCTCCCGCATTGTGCTCCGACCCGACGAGCGAGAGAGAATCCTGGCTGGCGCTCAGAGGAACTTCTCCCGGGAAGCAAATCCACCGCTGAGAGGGGAGGCGTCGGACCCCCGTTCCCGGCAAAGAATAAGACGAGAGCGGATCAAGCCGCAGCCCGCAGGAGGGATCAAGCCGGGATTTGGCAGCCCCTCATCCCCGGAGATCAAAGGGTGGGCGGCAAAGCGGCTTCGGCTCTGACTGAAGGAGGTCACTCTCCCGGCCCGCCTTCCCTACAAAACTCTGCACAAAGAGAGAAACTTCCGAACCGTTTAAACCAGGCATGGGCAAACTTTGCCTCTCGGCCACTTAAGCCGAGGGGAAAAAGGAAGGCCAGGTGTGAAAGGTATGATCTCATGGCCTCCTGGTCAGGCTATGGTTTTCGTACTTTGGACTCCAACTCCCGCCATTCCTCACAGCCTCAGGCCCCTTCCTTCTATATATACAAAAGAGTGATGGAATCACGGCAGCGGACAAAACAACAAAACTAAGCACCCCACAACCTCGAAAACTGACAGCACAACCCCTCATCCACGCCTCTCAAATAATAGCTGCAAGCATGACATTATATAACATGGCCACATTCTCATCATCCCTGGTGTCCTAGTGCATCTATATATATAAAAGGGTAATGAAATTTCGGCCTAGGACAAAACAACAAAACTACACATCCCAGAAACACCAAACTTGGCAGCACAACCCCTCATCCATGCCTCTACGTTCATACAACAAAAAGAAAAGAAAAATAAAAGTCCTAATTAGAGGGAGAGCAATAATTGTTTTTATCCAATCGCTGCCAGTTAGAAGGCTAAGCTCCGCCCACTTGGTCTCCTAGCAACCCACTCAGCCCAGGGGACAGGCAGAGTTAGGCCTCACTTAGGCCTCTTCCACACTACCTATAAAATACACATTATCAGATTTGAACTGGATTATATGGCAGTGTAGACTCAAGGCCCTTCCACACAGCTATATAACCCATTTGTAATCTTATATTATCTGCTTTGAAATGCATTATCGTGACTCCACACTGCCATATAATCCACTTCAGTGTGCATTTTATACAGCTGTGTAGAAGGGGCCTCATATAATCCAGTTCTAAGCAGATAATATAAGATTATAAATATACAGTAGAGTCACACTTATCCAACATAAACAGGCTGGCACCTTTACCTTAACTACCACCAATTCCTCAATACGGTAGAGTCTCACTTATCCAACACTCGTTTATCCAAGGTTCTGGATTATCCAAGCCATTTTTGTAGTCAATGTTTTCAATATATTATGATATTTTGGTGCTAAATTCATAAATATAGTAGTTACAACATAAGATTACTGAGTATTGAACTACTTTTTCTGCCAAATTTGTTGTCTAACATGATGTTTTGGTGCTTAATTTGTAAAATCATAACCTAATTTGATGTTTAATAGGCTTTTCCTTAATCCCTCCTTATTATCCAAGATATTCGCTTATCCAAGCTTCTGCCAGCCTGTTTATGTTGGATAAGTGAGACTCTACTGTATTGATAATATTATAATGTATTACGATATAATACTGATAATAATACAATTTAATAATATTAATTATACTGTATATACTCCAGTATAAGCCTATACTCCAGTATAAGCCTGTAATAATAATAATAAAAATAGAGTGAAATAAATGTAATAGTAGTAACAATAATAGAGAAAAATAACAAATGTAATAATACCAATAATAATAGGGAAAAATAATAAATGTACCATATATTCTCGAGTATAAGCTGACCCAAATATAAGCCAACCAGGACCCTCACCCGAGTATAAGCCGAGGGGGGGTTTTCAGTCTTTAAAAAAGGGCTGAAAAACTAGGCTTATACTCGAGTATATACAGTAATTAAAGGAAGGGTCCTGAGGCTGTTAGGAAAGCTGGAAGTCCAAAACACCCGGAGGGCCCAAGTTTACCCATGCCTGGCTAAAACACAACATAGGATCAAGGAAAGCAAAGGGAAGCACTTCTTTCCCTCCAAAAGGTAAATCTTATACAGGCCATCCCTGAGTTATGAACAAAATCGGTTGGTAGGTTTGTTCTCAAGTTGAACTTGTTTGTAAATCAGAACAGGGCCCTTTTTAAGGGTAACTCCAGCTATACACACATACACACGTGGGTGGGTCGAAAAGTTTTGCCTCCTGTGTCATAAAAACGTTATGCATGAACCTATAACAGCAGAAGTTGCTACAGATCCTAGCCCGAACTGTCCTCTACACAAAACCACTGTTCAACATGTGGCACAGCTGGCTAGTAACTAGTTGAAATAAATCACTACTGACCAAGAGGTCATGAGTTCGAAGCCTGGGTCGGGTTAAGCCCCCGACCATTAAATAGCCCGGCTTGCTGTTGACCTATGCAGCCCCGAAAGACAGTTGCATCTGTCAAGTAGGGAAATTTAGGTACGCTTTATGCAGGGAGGCTAATTTAATTAATTTACAACATCATAAAACTGCCAGCAAAACAAGAGGAAAGGAATGAGGAAGTACAGCCAGTAGTGGACGGTGAAGCAACAGCTCCCCCTGTGGCCGGAATCGTGAAGCTGGAAAAATGTTAAATGCCTCTGTGTCTGTCTATACTGTATGTTGTTTGTCTGTTGGCATTGAATGTTTGCCATATATGTATTCATTGTAATCCGCCCTGAGTCCTCTTTGGGGTGAGAAAGAAGGGCGGGATATAAATACTGTAAATAAATGAATAAATAAATAAATAGTCACCATCAATTTGTACACATTTGCGCCACCGTTTAACCCAGGCATCCAAACCATGACCTCGGAATGGCTTTAGACCATGATTTTGTGGGTGGCGTGATTTTTAACTGTTGTGATGTTTAAATTTTTATGTTTTAAATTTTAAGCTTTAATTTTATATGGGTTTGGGGGTATCGAATTGTGCTATGTGTAAGCCACCCTACGTCCTCTTCGGGGTGAGAAAGGCGGGGTATAATTGGGGCAAACAAATAAATAAATTTTGGGGAAAAAAATAGGGTCTTGCTTCGTGACCCATGACTTTAAAGCTGTTTAACGTCATTCAAACATTGAAGGTTGTATTTTTGGACCCCTGAAATACAATCTACGTGGTTTCAGATTCAATGATTTTTGAAAATCCTGCGAAACGTCAGGAGAGACTGCTTCTGGAACATGGCCATACAGCCTGGAAAAATCACAGCAACCCAGTGATTCCGGCCATGAAAGCCTTCGACTAGACAAAGCACAGGATTGTATATTATGGCAAATTTGTGTGAAGCACAAAGGAGTGGATCGACAACAAATGAGATAGGATAGGTGTAACGAAGTGTGCATTTTTTAGTTTACAGATGTTATGTTTAATTGCGTTTTAAAAGGGTCAATATTTCAGTTACTCTGCACTCATGAGTTGGTTGCCATGGAGAAGGGGGCGGAGCCAAGTTTTGGTGGAGAAGTGCAAGTTTGAAAAAGAAGCAGTCTGTGCCCTGATGAGGTACAGGGAAGACTGATCCTCAGTTGAAGGGATCAGAGAGACTCAATTGCTTATTTTGAGTCAGTTTAAAATAAGTTTAGTGACTTATTTTAAGGTAGTCTGTCTCCTGATGAGGAACAGATAATCTGTGATTGTAATTCACAGGGTGACTGCAGTTTAGAGCAGTAAAGAAAGAAGTTTGAAACACCTCATTCTAGCCTTGCAACTGTTAACCAAAGTGCCTCTAAAGAGAAAGTTACTGTAACCATTAAGCTTTGTGCCAGAATAAACGTGTTATTGTTCTTTTAAACATCTCAGCTTCTGTCATATATATTACCATAAAAAACAAACAAGAAGAAGAAAAACAAAATTTAAAACGTCTCCTCTCTAAGTAGGTAGTGGCTATATCTTTACATCTTGGTGGCCGCATTATAAACACCTTTACACTGGTGGCAGCGGTTATAATATAATAATATAATCAAATAAACATCCAACATCTCTTCTCCGCAATAGGAATAACTCTTCCAGGAATCTTCCCTTCCCCCCAAAAAAGTGAGATTTCTTGTTGTCTTAGCCATGTTTGTAACTCAGGGACGGCCTGTATCTGGCTCTGCCTATGCGATTTATCCACCCCAAAGCTGGGAAAGACCCATTCATATTCTCCAAGGCACAGCCAGATAAACGCATGCACAGGCGCATGGCGGGGCAACCATGTTTGAGACCAAACAAGATATGCCAGTCCATCATCATCATCATCATCATCATCTTCCTGTTTTACCTTTGATTGAGATGCAAAGCGGCTCGCTGCATTAATAAAGACCAATGCAAATCCAAATCCACAACACACATATGTTAAAATCCCCATTCACGCAGCCCCAAAGGGAAGCCATAATAATAGTAATAATAATAATAATAATAATAATAGAAGCTTTATCCATTTTGCCCAAATTTCCCACTTTAAAGTATCCAAAAATGTCCCAAAACAGCATGAGGCTCAGGGTTCAATAAGGGAAAGCCAAGAAGCAGGGAGAAAGCCACGGTGCAAGGATACAGGCAGACGGTTATTTCACACTATGTAACAACACTTGAAAAACATGTTCTGTTCCTGGTTTGAAAGTGTGATTTCCTTTTATATAGTTTTTATATTTTTTATTTTTATTTTTGGGGGGGATTTTTTTCTTCTATTTTTTCATATATATATATATATATATATATATATATATATATATATATATGTATGTAATCCTGGTGACCGCCAAAACAACAAAACTAAACACCCCACAACCTCGAAAATTGACAACACAACCCATCATCCACGCCTCTAGGTGGATACAACAAAAAGAAAAGAAAAATAAAGTCCTAATTAGAGGGAGAGGAATAATTGTTTTTATCCAATTGCTGCCAGTTACAAGGCTAAGCTCCGCCCACTTGGTCTAGCAACCCACTCACCCAGGGGACAGGCAGAGTTAGGCCTCACTTAGGCCTCTTCCACACTGCCTATAAAATACAAATTATCAGATTTTAACTGGATTAGATGGCAATGTAGACTCAAGGCCCTTCCACACACCTATATAACCCATCTATAATCTTATATTATCTGCCTTAACTGGATTATCTGGACTACACACCTTTACCCTTTACCTTAACTACCACCAATTCCTCAATACTTTATTTCCCATCCCACCATATTTCACCACAGCAACGCGTGGCTGGGCACAGCTAGTGTGTATGTGTGTGTGTGTGTGTGTATATATATATCTTTTTCCCCTTATTTTTTCCTTCTTTCTCCTGTACCCTCCTCATGTCTCTTCACGTACTTCCCCCTCCCCACTTCTTTCCACTATCCCCACCAATTTTGTTTTCCTCGCTTTTGCTGTATTAACACTTATAAACCAATAAAAATTAAATTAAAAAAGCAATTGTGATTTCCTGTTTAATTGAGCGACACTTTGAAACTTTGTTTTTGTGGCATAATCTAGGTTATTCATTTATTTATTGTGTCAGAAGCGAATTGAGCGTACTGTTATAATATATTTTTAAAACCACAAAGTTAAAAACTTGGCACTATGCTAGATTTCCTTTGACCAGAAGCTCTGGCGTCGCTGTGATAAGGTCCTCCATTGTGCATGTGGCAGGGCCTAGGCTGCATTGTTAATGTGGGATTTGTTTATTGATAGTGTCTAAATGCAATTTGTGCCATGCTTGTATTGCAACTGATTGCATCATCCAGATTGTACCATAATGTGGAAAGAGTTAATTGCCAAGAAGCTATGATGACCTTGATGCGTGGCTGGAACTAGGGAGTATCCAGACACAAGTGTTTGTGCATAACGACTGCATCAGTTCAGTTCTGTTCAGTTGAGTTCTGTCTGCCTAGAGTTCGAGTCAAGTTCTGTTGGAGAACAGAGCAGTCCTGTGTTCGTCTGTCATCTGCAAGTCTGTTTGTGTTGATTACTGCTGCATACAGTAAAACTTGGTTTGCTGAAGCTGATGAACAACTGCATCGTATCCTATCAGATCCCCAAAACCTGGAGGAGAGCAAGAGTCATGACCATCTTGAAACCAGGAAAAGACTGTAATGATCCAAAATCCTATGGACCAATCTCCTTGTTGTGCCATCTTTACAAAGTTCTGGAGAAACCTATTTTGCATTGAATTATAGAAAAAACTAGCTCTGCCCGGCCACGCGTTGCTGTGGCAAAGTGGTGGTGGTATTGGTTAGAAATTGTTGTGGAATTTTTATTTGATGTTATTTGTATTTTTAATTAATTTTATTGTAACTTATCTTTTTTATTATTTTGTTGTATTATTTTTAGTTATTTTGTTATTATAGTATTTTATTGTATTACTTTTTAGTGTTTTTAATTATTTTAGTGTTTTTTATTATTTTTTATTGTATTATTTGTATTTATTTTATTTTTTATTCTTTTATTAACACAGGGCTGAGTGGGTTGCTAGGAGATCAAGTGGGCGGTGCTTAGCCTGCTAACTGGCAGCAATTAGATAAAAACAATTATTTCTCTCCCTGTAATTAGGACATTATTTTTCTTTTCTTTTTGTTGTCGGAACCTAGGGGCAAGGATGGTGGGTTGTGTTGCCACATTTCAACTTTTGTTGTTTAGTGGGAGGAACGGACACCATTACTCCTCTATATATATAGATAGACAAACTAGGTTGAGTTGATTGAGACTCGATGAGATATTCACTGAAAAACTAGAGCAAAACGTGCTGCCAGATAACATCCCTACCACGGAAACAAACTTTTTAATAAACTTTCTCCATGTTTTCATGATAGAACCACTTAGGAAATGACATTTACAACCCAGGAACAAAAACCGTATTACATAGTGTTGTTATTATTATTATAACTATTATAATTATTATATTTACATCCCGCTCTCCTCTCTGAAACGAGACTCAAAGCAATTCAAACCCCAGAAGTGATGAGGCCAATCGTCTTGCTCACTTATTCGACTCTCCAGATGTGTAATTTAGCTAAATACGGATCAACCGGATTCCTGAATAAACCAAATGGGAAGGCAGGCAAGCAGGCCCATTTTCTCTTATTTTCTCTTATTTTAATTCTTCATTTGCCAACCGGGTGCCATGCAAAGGATCCTCAAGTAGAAAGCAGCACCCACCCTCTGCCATATATTATGTGAGTTTCCAAACCGCAGGCAAACATAAAAACAAAGCCTTGTGCTGTCTGATTTTCTGGCATACGCAATAATAATAATCATAATAATAATAGTCATCACTATCATCGTGCACAGTTGAGAAGAAGAGAGTGTATACTAACCGGTCCAGAGTGGTTAAGGACTCAGTTTCAGAACTTTTGAGGGTGAAAAGGGGAAACAAAAGAAATATATAGAGACACATGTATAAATGAATTTTTTTAAAAGGATATGAAGCTCACACAGGAACAAAAAGCTCAATCGACAAATGAAAAGGGGAAACGGACGCCAAGAATGGACACAGAGGGGGAAAGATCCTGACAAGTTTGGGGAAAGTAACTTCTATGACTTGGAAAAGACTTTGGGAAAAGTCCCACGTCTTCAGTGAAGTCTCACAGAGCCTCCTCTCACAACAAAGCTACATAGGAGCTTCACACAGTAGCTTTACACACAGCAGCTTTCACACTGGAGCTTCACACGAGGTCTTCAACCTGAAGCTTCTCTCACCCAAGCTTCTCACACCAGGCCTTCTCACACTGAGGCCTATTCACACTGAGGCCTTCTCTCACTGAGGCTTTCTCTCACTGAGGCTTTCTCTCGCTGAGGCTTTCTCTCACTGAGGCCTTCTCTCACTGAGGCTTTCTCTCACTGACGCCTTCTAACACTGAGGCTTTCTCATACTGAGGCCTTCTCTCACTGAGGCTTTCTCTCACTGAGGCCTTCTCTCACTGAGGCCTACTCACACTGAGGCCTTACTGAGGCTTTCTCTCACTGAGGCCTTCTCTCACTGAGGCCTTATCTCACTGAGGCTTTCTCTCACTGAGGCCTACTCACACTGAGGCCGTCTCACACTGAGGCCTTCTCACACTGAGGCCTTACTGAGGCTTTCTCTCACTGAGGCCTTCTCTCACTGAGGTCTTCTCTCACTGAGGCTTCTCTCATCTGATCTTTCTCTGCGCAAACCCCACACCTTTGTGTTATATTGCATGATTGTATTTGTTCTCCCACTGCAGCTCTGCCAAGAAAAAGCACAACCTGTTGCAATCTATGGGAACAAATATGGTCCCAGCCAATATGTAGCCAATGGCAACATTCACACTTTCCTCAAGGAAACAAGAGTTCTTTCTCCCACCCTGGACATCATTCCACAGGTATATAAACCCCACTTGCCTAGCTTCCAACTGACCTTACAACCCATGAGGATGTGTGCCATAGATGCAGGCGAAACATCAGGAGAGAATACTTCTGGAACATGGCCATACATGTTCCGGGCTGTGGCGCAGCTGGCTAGTAACCAGCTGCTATAAATCACTACTGACCGAGAGGTCATGAGTTCGAAGCCCGGGTCAGGTTAAGCCTCTGACCATAAAAAAAAAAAAAAAGCCCCGGCTTGCTGTTGACCTATCAGCCCCGAAAGACAGTTGCATCTATCAAGTAGGGAAAATTTAGGTACACTTTATGCGGGAGGCTAATTTAACTAATCTACAACACCATAAAACTGCTCACGAGGAAAAGAATGAGGAAGAACAGCCACCAATGGACGGTGAAGCAACAGCTCCCCCTGTGGCCGGAATCGTGAAGCTGGAAAGATGTTAAAAATGCCTCTGTGTCTGTCTAAAACTGAATGTTGTTTGTCTGTTGGCATTGAATGTTTGCCATATATATGTGTTCATTGTAATCCGCCCTGAGTCCCCTTCGGGGTGAGAAAGAAGGGCGGAATATAAATACTGTAAATAAATAAATAATACAGGACAGAAACTTTACAGCAACCCAGTGATTCTGGCCATGAAAGCCTTCGACAACACAAAGAAAATGTGATTAATGGCCAGATTACAACGACAGGACCTGTAGGCCTCATTGACACCAGTTCGAGGCTAGACAACAAACTCCCAGAAAAGAGTGTGAAAAAAAGCTCTTAATGTGGATCAGTGTTTGTGTAATCCCTATTCGGGACTCAAACGGATTTGAGGATTTGCCATGGAATTGTCTACCCATTTTCTTCAAAACTGGTCTGAAACTACTAATGCAGAACCAACAAGAGGAGGACGGGAATCCGAGAAAGGCCTACCTTTCCAGAACGGTGCCGCTGGCGACTGCGGGAGCGGCGGCTTCGGTGTCTCCGGCGCCGTTCCCTTGGTTCAAGTTGGGCGGGCAGACGCTGCTGACCGAGGCGGAGGGGAAGTCCTCCGGGGGCTCGTCCGGCCATCCAAACTGCTCCTTGGTCTTGCCGTAGATCTTGACGGCGTCCAGCATGGTGACCCCGGCCGGATCCACCGAAGCACCCACTGCCAAGAGAAACCGAGAGGTGAAGATTCAACAACATTTTATTATGGCCCAAAGACCCTATTGCTCAGTAAGTCTCTGAATCCGGATCAGTCAAATGCAGTCCGTGGCTCATTGATGCTGTTTTCGCAAACCTTGGCTCTTCTTCATGCTCCATTATCTTTTTAAATGGGTTGCACCACCACCACCACACACACGTACTTTCCAACACACAGTGCGAAGATGCAACCACCAAAGACTCAGAGAGGAGACCTTTTACTTTTTTCTCTTTCTTCTTCTTATTCACTTTAGATGGTAGCGTAACTTAGTTTATGATATACTAGCTGTGCCCGGCCACGCGTTGCTGTGGCAAAGTGGTGGTGGTATTGGTTAAAAATTGTTGTGTAATTTTTATTTGACGTTATTTGTATTTTTTAATTAATTTTGTTGTAAGTTATCTTTTTATTTATTATATTTTATTATTTTCTTGTATTATTTTTAGTTATTTTCTGTTATTATAGTATTTTATTGTATTAATTTTTTAGTGTTTTTAATTTTTTTTAGTGTTTTTTATTATTTTTTATTGGGTTGCTAGGAGACCAAGTTGGAGAAGCTTAGCCTTCTAACTGGGAGCAATTGGATAAAAGCAATTATTCCTCTCCCTCTAATTAGGACTTTATTTTTCTTTTCTTTTTGTTGTTTCAACCTAGAGGCATGGATGATGGGTTATGTTGTTAAATTTCAAGGTTGGAGGGCCTGTAGTTTTGTTGTTTTGTGAGTCGCCGTGATGCCATCACTCATTTATATATACAGAAGATGCGACAGAGGCTTAGATGTTGGAGGAACAATAACAAGTTTATTCAGGCACAGAGCTTAGTGGTTACAATTTTGTTTCTCACTTAGAGGCACTGTCATTAACAGTTACAATACTAGAATGAGGTGAGTCAAACTCCCTAAAGTGTCACTTCTTTTACTTAAAGTAATTAGAACTTCATCCTCTGCGACTTTTAAACCGCAGTTACCCCTGTGATATACGATCACAGATTCTCTGTTCCTTACTAGGACACAGACTACATAAGTCACCAAACTTATTTTAATCCGACTCAAAATGAACAACTGAGTCTCCCTTGATCCCCTCAACCTAGGATCAATCTTCCCTGTGCCTCATCAGAGCACAGACTGAAGCCCTTTTTTAAACTCTGCACTTCTTCAACAAAACGGCAGTTGGCTTCACCTACTTCTCCATGCAACCAGCCTCTGAGTGCAGAGAAGCAATAACTGTAATACTTACCCTTTTAAAACACAAACACACAATTAAACATAATATATGTAAACCAAAAATTTATACTTCATTACTCACAGTAACTTGGAAAGAGACTCTCGTTAAGAGAGAGTGTGTGTAGCCTGCCGGCCCAAAGCACCCATGACTGCCAGGGCTTGCAGCTGAGCACAGAACAGAGCGCAGAGCAGCTCTTACTAGGCGCTGGGCGCTCAGAGCTCGGCTGCATGCCCTGGCAGTTGCAGGCTCTTTGAGCGTGTGTGCAGCTTGCAGGCCCAAAAGCCCACAACTGCCAGGGCTTGCAGCCGAGCGCCTAGTAAGAAGCATTCGGCGCTCTGTGCTCCGCTCTGCTCAGCTGTAAGCCCTGGCAGTTGCAGGTTCTTTGAGCATGTGTGTGGCTTGTAGGCCCGAAGAGCCTGCAACTGCCAGGGCTTGCAGCCAAGCACCTAATAAGAAGCATTCGGTGCTCTGCGCTCCACTCTGCTGTAAGCCCTGGCAGTTGCAGGCTCTTTGAGCGTGTGTGTGGCTTGTAGGCCCGAAGAGCCTGCAACTGCCAGGGCTTGCAGCCAAGCACCTAATAAGAAGCGTTCGGTGCTCTGCGCTCCGCTCTGCTGTAAGCCCTGGCAGTTGCAGGTTCTTTGAGCATGTGTGTGGCTTGTAGGCCCGAAGAGCCTGCAACTGCCAGGGCTTGCAGCCAAGCACCTAATAAGAAGCGTTCGGTGCTCTGCGCTCCGCTCTGCTGTAAGCCCTGGCAGTTGCAGGCTCTTTGAGCGTGTGTGTGGCTTGCAGGCCCAAAGAACCCACAACTGCCAGGGCTTGCAGCTGAGCACCTAGTAAGAGGCGTTTGGCGCTCTGAGCTCCACTCTGCGCTCAGCTGCAACCCCTGGCAGTCACGGGCGCTTTGGGGTGGTAGGCCACACAAACACTCTCTTAAAGACAGTCTTTTTCCAAGTTACTGTGTGTTGAAAAGTACGGGAGCCCTTTCTACCCAATTAAAAAGATAATAGAGGCTGAAGAAGAGCCAAGGGCTGCAAAAACAGCATCAATGAGCCACAGACTGCCTTTTGCCTATCCAGATTCAGACGCAAAGTTTATCCCACTCTAACAACTCAAATGAATGCTGGAGAGCTTGGGGAACAGTGAAATGGTGAGACCCTCTAGTTGTAAAACTGAAGGGAAGATCACTGTGGGAAGCCCGCCCATTGCCGCCAATGGGATGAAAATCAGGCGACCAAACGGTTAGCTTTCATTTCACTGATATTTCTATACCAGTTTCGTGCCATCTGAATGGACTGTACAAAATGGAAACACAAAGAAAATGGGTGACACAAATACCGGGCTCATGACTACTAACTACTATATGCCGCTTCGAGAAAAATTGGATGATGATGATGATGATAATAATAATAATAATAAAGATACTGTGGGACTTCTGAATCCAGACTGACAAAGTTCTGGAACACAACACACATCACAGTTGTGGAAAAGAAAAAGGTTTGGATCATGGATGTCGCCATCCCAGGTGACAGTCGCATTGACGAAAAACAACAGGAAAAACTCAGCCGCTCTCAGGACCTCAAGATTGAACTTCAAAGACTCTGGCAGAAACCAGTGCAGGTGGTCCCGGTGGTGATGGGCACACTGGGTGCCGTGCCAAAAGATCTCAGCCAGCATTCGGAAACAATAGACATTGACAAAATCACGATCTGCCAGCTGCAAAAGGCCACCCTGCTGGGATCTGCACGCATCATCCGAAAATACATCACACAGTCCTAGACACTTGGGAAGTGTTTGACTTGTGATTTTGTGATACGAAATCCAGCATATCTATCTTGTTTGCTGTGTCATACAATAATAATAATAATAATAATAATAATAATAATACATCACACAGTCCTAGACACTTGGGAAGTGTTCGACTTGTGATTTTGTGATACGAAATCCAGCATATCTATCTTGTTTGCTGTGTCATACAATAAAATAATAATAATAATAATAATAATAATAATAATAATAATAATAATAATAATACATCACACAGTCCTAGACACTTGGGAAGTGTTTGACTTGTGATTTTGTGATACGAAATCCAGCATATCTATCTTGTTTGCTGTGTCGTAATAATAATAATAATAATAATAATAATAATAATAATAATACATCACACAGTCCTAGACACTTGGGAAGTGTTCGACTTGTGATTTTGTGATACGAAATCCAGCATATCTATCTTGTTTGCTGTGTCGTAATAATAATAATAATAATAATAATAATAATAATAATAATAAATCACACAGTCCTAGACACTTGGGAAGTGTTCGACTTGGGATTTTGTGATACGAAATCCAGCATATCTATCTTGTTTGCTGTGTCATACAATAATAATAATAATAATAATAATAATAATAATAATAATAATACATCACACAGTCCTAGACACTTGGGAAGTGTTCGACTTGTGATTTGGTGATACGAAATCCAGCATGTCTATCTTGTTTGCTGTGTCATACAGTAATAATAGTAATAATAATAATAATAATAATAATAATAATAATAATAATAATACATCACACAGTCCTAGACACTTGGGAAGTGTTCGACTTGGGATTTTGTGATACGAAATCCAGCATATCTATCTTGTTTGCTGTGTCGTAATAATAATAATAATAATAATAATAATAAAAGTACATCACACAGTCCTAGACACTTGGGAAGTGTTCGACTTGTGATTTTGTGATACGAAATCCAGCATGTCTATCTTGTTTGCTGTGTCATACAATAATAATAATAATAATAATAATAATAATAATAATACATCACACAGTCCTAGACACTTGGGAATTGTTCGACTTGTGATTTTGTGATACGAAATCCAGCATATATATCTTGTTTGCTGTGTCATACAATAATAATAATAATAAAAATAATAATAATAATACATCACACAGTCCTAGACACTTGGGAAGTGTTCGACTTGTGGTTTTGTGATACGAAATCCAGCATGTCTATCTTGTTTGCTGTGTCATACAGTAATAATAATAATAATAATAATAATAATAATAATAATACATCACACAGTCCTAGACACTCGGGAAGTGTTCGACTTGTGATTTTGTGATACGAAATCCAGCATGTCTATCTTGTTTGCTGTGTCATACAGTAATAATAATAATAATAATAATAATAATAATAATAATAATAATAATAATACATCACACAGTCCTAGACACTTGGGAATTGTTCGACTTGGGATTTTGTGATACGAAATCCAGCATATCTATCTTGCTTGCTGTGTCATAATAAAATAATAATAATGAAGAGATCTGGTCTTCCAAGTTCTTACCGAAGATGGTCAGCTTCTTGTCGGCCTGCAGGGCCTCCTCCCGGGTGAAGGGGAAGTCGAACCACCGCGGGCGGCTGAGGTTGAGCTGCATGGTGCGGCCAAAGATCTCCAGGTAGGACGGGGCGCGCTCGATGGCCTGGGTCCCGATCTGGACCCTCATGCCGGTCATCACCATGGTGCTGTTGTTGTTGGTCACCTCGATGGTGAAGCCGCCCGGCTGCCAGAAGGAGAGGGAGGAGAATGACTCACTTCTCTCGGTTTCGGGAACAGAGAGCCGTAGACATGGGGCATGGGCAAAGCAACCATCGAGCTACACTATGCAACACAATTTTTGTCCTGGGTTATTAAGGTCATTTCCCAATTAGAACACGAGACACGTTTATTCAACTGCCAAAACTTTGTTTCTGTGGGGGGGACACCCTGCAACACATTTTGCAATAATTTCTCAATTCAACCAATGCCAATTCAACCTAGTTTGTGGCAGCCACAAAAACAAAGTTTCTGGAGCAGAACAACTACATTCAAGGTAAGGATTGCAGAATTAAACAGAAAATAAAATTTTCAGATCAGGAACAGAAAATTTGTTAAATTTTGTTAACAAAGTGCTATTGTTATTTATTACATTGTTTTTATTTATTTATTTTGTTGCTATTACTATATCAAGATGGATTCCCAAACTCTGAGGTATTATATTATTATCATCATCATCATCATCATCATCATCATCATCATTATTATTCCAAGATAGGTTCCCAAACTCTAAAGGCATTAAAGATTAAATCTTGTCAAGATCAATACAGTAGAGTCTCACTTATCCAACATAAACGGGCTGGCAGAACATTGGATAAGCAAATATGTTGGATAATAAGGAGAGATTAAGGAAAAGCCTATTAAACATCAAATTAGGTTATGATTTTACAAATTAAGCACCAAAACATCATGTTATACAACAAATTTGACAGAAAAAGTAGTTCAATACACAGTAATGCTATGTAGTAATTACTGTATTTACGAATTTAGCACCAAAATATCACAATGCATTGAAAACATTGACTACAAAAATGCGTTGGATAATCCAGAAGGTTGGATAAGAGGGTGTTGGATAAGTGAGACTCTACTGTACTTTCAAAGTAAGGATTGCAGAATTAAACAGAAAATAAAACTTTCAGATCAGGAACAGAAAATTTGTTAAATTTTGTTAACAAAGTGCTATTGTTATTTATTACATTGTTTTTATTTATTTATTTTGTTGCTATTACTATATCAAGATGGATTCCCAAACTCTGAGGTATATTATTATTATTATTATTATTATTATTATTATTATTATTATTATTATTATTATCATCATTATTATTATTCCAAGATAGGTTCCCAAACTCTAAAGGCATTAAAGATTAAATCTTGTCAAGATCAATACAGTAGAGTCTCACTTATCCAACATAAACAGGCTGGCAGAATGTTGGATAAGCAAATATGTTGGATAATAAGGAGGGATTAAGGAAAAGCCTATTAAACATCAAATTAGGTTATGATTTTACAAATTAAGCACCAAAACATCACGTTAGAAAACAAATTTGACAGAAAAAGTAGTTCAATACACAGTAATGCTATGTAGTAATTACTGTATTTACGAATTTAGCACCAAAATATCACAATGTATTGAAAACATTGACTACAAAAATGCGTTGGATAATCCAGAAGGTTGGATAAGAGGGTGTTGGATAAGTGAGACTCTACTGTACTTTCAAAGTAAGGATTGCAGAATTAAACAGAAAATAAAACTTTCAGATCAGGAACAGAAAATTTGTTAAATTTTGTTAACAAAGTGCTATTGTTATTTATTACATTGTTTTTATTTATTTATTTTGTTGCTATTACTATATCAAGATGGATTCCCAAACTCTGAGGTATTATATTATTATTATTATTATTATTATTATTATTATTATTATTATTATCATCATCATCATCATTATTATTATTCCAAGATAGGTTCCCAAACTCTAAAGGTATTAAAGATTAAATCTTGTCAAGATCAATACAGTAGAGTCTCACTTATCCAACATAAACGGGCTGGCAGAACGTTGGATAAACAAATATGTTGGATAATAAGGAAAGATTAAGGAAAAGCCTATTAAACATCAAATTAGGTTATGATTTTACAAATTAAGCACCAAAACATCATGTTATACAACAAACTTGACAGAAAAAGTAGTTCAATACGCAGTAATGCTATGTAGTAATTACTGTAATTACGAATTTAGCACCAAAATATCATGATGTTTTGAAAACATTGACTCCAAAAATGCGTTGGATAATCCAGAATGTTGGATAAGCGAGTGTTGGATAAGTGAGACTCTACTGTATTATCATTATATTATTTATTATTATGTTATTTATTACATTATACAATATTACATGCTATTATTATTATTATTATTATTATTATTATTTTATTATTATTCCAAGATGGGTTCCCAAACTATAAGGCCATTACAGGTCAAGTCTCACTAAGTTCAATATGTATTATTTTTATTATATTACAATCTTATTAGGTTATTTATTGCATTATTATACATTATTTATTACTTTTTGTTGTTGTTATATGGTATTATTATTCCATGATGAATTCCCAAACTCTAAGGGCATTACAGATCAAATCATGCCATGGTGAATATTTACTGTTGTTGTTGTTGTTATTACAACATTGTTTGTTATTATGTTATTTATTCAATCAATCAATGGCATAGTCGTTTCCGACTCTTCGTGACCTCATGGACCAGTCCACACCAGAGCTCCCATGTTATTTATTACATTATTTTTTATTATTACATTATTATCATCATCATCATCATTATGTTATTATTCCAAGATGGGTTCCCAAACTCTAAGGCCATTACAGGTCAAGTCTCACTAAGGTCAATATGTATTATTTTCATTATATTACAATCTTATTAGGTTATTTATTACATTATTATACATTATTTATTACTTTTTGTTGTTGTTGTTATATGGTATTACTAGCTTTGCCCGGCCACACGTTGCTGTGGCTTATGCTTTCAGAGTGTTGCTCTTTATTTACTGTCCTGATTTTAGAGATTATATTGTTCTGTATTATTATATCACAGTAATTATTACATATTATATTTATAATCCTATATTATCTGTTTAGGACTGGATTATATGAGGCCCCTTCTTCACAGCTGTATAAAATGCACACTGAAGTGGATTATATGGCAGTGTGGAGTCCAGATAATCCAGTTCAAAGCAGATAATATAAGATTCTAAATGGGTTATATAGCTGTGTGGAAGGGCCTTGAGTCTACACTGCCATATAATCCAGTGCAAATTAGATAATCTGTGGAAGAGGCATAAGTGAGGCCCTAAGTCTGCCTGTCCCCTGGGCTGAGTTGGTTGCTAGGAGACCAAGTGGGCAGAGATTAGCCCTCTAATTGGCAGCAATTGGATAAAAACAATTATTCCTTTTCTTCTAATTAGGACTTTATTTTTCTTTTCTTTTTGTTGTATCAACCTTGAGGTGTGGATGATGGGTTGTGTTGTCAAATTTCGAGGTTGGGGGGACCTGTAGTTTTGTTGTTTTGTTGGTCGCCGTGATGCCGTCACTCTTTTATATATATAGATGATTCCATGATGAATTCCCAAACTCTAAGGGCATTACAGATCAAATCTTGCCAAGGTTATATGTAAGTTAATTTTTTAACTAATTTATAGTGTATTGTACTGTTTTTATATGTCTGTTTTATTGTAAGCCGCCCTGTTGGGTGAGAAGGGCGGGATATAAATATTGTAATAAATAAATAAATAATAATAAATAAGGTCAATATTTATCATTATTATTGTGACATTGTTTACTATCATTGTGTCATTTATTAAATGATTATTATAGTGTTACATGGTGCTATCGGGCTCACCTTGGTGTTGGCGACATACATCCCGGTGGAGTTGAGGCGGTGCTTGATCTGCTGGGCGTTGTAGACCTGGAGCAGGTCATTGCCACCAAATTCGACGTCCGTCAGCTGCTGGTTGTGCTCAAAGAAGTCGATGGGGAAGTTGACTTGGGCCGAAGTGCGGGTGGCTGCAAGGAAGAGCGGGGGAACCGTGAGAGCCCGGCTTGCTCCATGTCTTTACAAAATGCATGAATTCCTTAATAAATCGCATCTTATGACCCCCAGCCTCCACATTATTAACCTCCAAAAGGACACAGGCATAGGCTAAAAATCAAAGAAACATCAGCCATAGTACAGAAGCATTGGAGGTCACAACGACGTTAGTGGTAGTCTCAATTTCAAGATGACAGGAAGCAATAAACAATAAACAAATAATAGCTGCAAGCATGACATTATATAACATGGCCACATTCTCATCATCCCTGGTGTCCTAGTCCATCTATATATATAAAAGGGTAATGAAATTTCGACCTAGGACAAAACAACAAAACTACCGTGTTTCCCCGAAAATAAGACAGTGTCTTATATTAATTTTTGGTCCCAAAGATGTGTTAGGTCTTATTTTCAGGGGATGGCTTATTTTTCCATGAAGAAGAATTCATTTTTATGTTGAACAAAAAATGTACATTTATTATATACTGTCCAGTAGATATCATCACAAACCAGCATAACCAGACAAACTGTGAATCATATCAAGAATTTCTTGTTGCTACCATTATTTTCATGTATAGCAATCAATGGTATGTACATTTACCAATCCTGCATGCTCTGGTGTTCTGTTCGATGGGCATGCTTCCAAAGACAAACTTTGCTAGGTCTTACTTTCAGGGGAGGTCTTATATTTAGCAATTCAGCAAAATCTCTACTAGGTCTTACTTTCTGGGGATGTCTTATTTTTGGGGAAACAGGGTACACATCCCAGAAACACCAAACTTGGCAGCACAACCCCTCATCCATGCCTCTGCGTTCATACAACAAAAAGAAAAGATAATGAAGTCCTAATTAGAGGGAGAGGAATAATGGTTTTTATCCAATTGCTGCTAGTTAAAGGCTAAGCTCCGCCCACTTGGTCTCCTAGCAACCCACTCAGCCCAGGGGACAGGCAGAGTTAGGCCTCACTTAGGCCTCTTCCACAGATTATCTAATTTGCACTGGATTATATGGCAGTGTAGACTCAAGGCCCTTCCACACAGCTATATAACCCATTGATAATGGACTTAATGTCAGGGGAAAACCTTTAGCCTGTGCTGGACGGGGTTGCACTCCCCCTGAAATCACAGGTCCGCAGTTTGGGGGTCCTCCTGGATTCAGCGTTGACGCTTGAGGCTCAGGTGTCGGCGGTGGCCGGGAGGGCCTTCGCACAACTCAAACTTGTGCGCCAACTGCGACCATACCTCGTGAAGTCTGATTTGACCACGGTGGTCCATGCCCTAGTTACCTCCAGACTGGACTACTGTAATGCACTCTACGTGGGGCTTCCCTTGAAGACGGCCCGGAAATTACAACTGGTCCAACGCTCGGCAGCCAGATTAATAACGGGGGCAAATTACAGGGAGAGATCCACTCCCTTGTTTAAGGAGCTCCACTGGCTGCCGTTCATCTTCCGGTCCCAATTCAAGGTGCAGACCATCATCTATAAAGCCCTGAACGGTTTGGGACCCACCTACCTCCGTGATCGTATCTCCTTCCATAAACCTGCCCGTTCCTTGCGATCATCCGGAGAGGCCCTGTTATCACCATTGCCTATATCCCAGGCTCGCCTTGTAAGCACAAGGGAGAGGGCCTTCTCTGCTGTGGCCCCCCGATTGTGGAACTCACTTCCCACTGAAATAAGGCAAGCTCCCACTCTGTTAGCTTTTAGGAGAGAATTAAAAACATGGCTCTTCCATTGTGCTTTCGGTGAGTAATGTCTGTCATATATCTCCGTATTACTCCCCTCCGAACTTCTATCCTCCAGATTACCCCTTCCAAATGTCCCTGCCCATAGTGGAGTACTTCTCTGTCCCTCTCACTCCGGGTTTTATCTTTGTGTTCAAGTGGCCTGCCCTTGATTTATAGTTTTTTTGTTTTTGTTTTTTTCTTGATTTCTTGATGTTCTGTTTATTATTATTTATTGTATTTTAAATGGTGTTATGATATGTTGTTCTTATATTTTATTATGTTGTATTGCTCTGGGCATGGCCCCATGTTAGCCGCCCCGAGTCCCCATTGGGGAGATGGTGGCGGGGTATAAATAAAGTTTTATTATTATTTATTATTAACTACCACCAATTCCTCAATACTTTATTTCCCATACCACCATACTTCACCACAGCAACGCGTGGCCGGGCATAGCTAGTATATAATAAATGTTCATTTTTTAGTTCAGCAATAAATGTTGAATTCTTCTTCATGGAAAAATAAGACATCCCCTGAAAATAAGACCTAGCACATCTTTGGGAGCAAAAATTAATATAAGGCACTATACAGAATGTTGGATAAGCGAATATGTTGGATAATAAGGAGGCATTAAGGAAAAGCCTATTAAACATCAAATTAGGTTATGATTTTACAAATGAAGCACCAAAACATCATGTTAGACAACAAATTTGGCAAAAAATGTATTTCAATACACAGTAATGCTATGTAGTAATTACTGTATTTATGAATTTAGCACCAAAATATCATGATGTTTTGAAAACATTGACTCCAAAAATGCGTTGGATAATCCAGAATGTTGGATAAGTGAGACTCTACTGTACTTTATTTCCCATACCACCATACTTCGCCACAGCAACGCGTGGCCGGGCACAGCTAGTATATAATAAATGTTCATTTTTTAGTTCAGCAATAAATGTTGAATTCTTCTTCATGGAAAAATAAGACATCCCCTGAAAATAAGACCTAGCACATCTTTGGG